>NW_009188652.1:0-21361 GCF_000690835.1 Fulmarus glacialis
GGGACGGCGGAGAACGCTGGCGGCGCCCGAGGAGGTGGGTGGCTTCAGCCGGGGCCGCGGGGCTCCGGGACGTGCTGGGTGGTTCCCGAACGGCTGGGCAGAGGCCGAGAAGAGGCCCCCCCGCCCCGGGGAAGGGGGTTCCTGTGGAGCTAAAAAAACCTTTCAGAAAGGGGCAGCGCGTCGTCTGGGAAGCTTGTCTTACAGCAGACTGAGAGATAGGGGCAGAGACCAAGTGATTGCCAAGGAAGCGTTACCATAAAGGGTTCCTTAAGCAGTGACGATATCTAATCGCTGGAAGCTCAGAGCAGGTCAAGATCGATCCAGAAGGGCAGATACCCAGTGAGAGGAGCCAAAGTTGAGAACTGCGCTGGTGAGGGTTAGAGATATCTGTCAAAACGGAAGGTATTTAAGTCAGTCGAATATCCTCCGGATGTTAAATTCCAGGCTAATGTGAAGTTGGATATTTGATTCAGGAAGTGTGCAGATATATTGTAGAGCTTGTATATAGGAGGCCTGATTAGATCTTTATAAATCATCCCTTTAGATCTTGTAAATCTTTTGAAGAGCTGTGTGGCTAGTATAAGCACACAGTTTGTTAGTCACTGCAAATAAAGCACCAACTGTAAAGTTAACTTGTTCTGTAAGTAATCTTTATTTTCTGTACATTTTTTTAAGACTGCTGCTTTACACTTCTTTTTGGAAACTGTTGTATAGAATAGCGCCTGCCTCAGGTCAAATGAAGAGTTGGGGGTCTGGGAACACGCTTTCAGAAACACTACTCTTCTCTGTTACCTGTACCCCCCCGCCCCCAAGTTATCCATACGATAGAAGAAAAATAGACTCCTGCTAGCAGAACCTGATGGGTGCCTTCAGGAGCCATAAGCACCTCTCCCTTGGAATATGGGAGGAATCTAGCCTGCTCCACCCACCTTCACCGAGGAAACGCACTCCACTTACCTAGTTCATGCTTTCTGGCAATTAATCTTCATTTGTTCACTGTTCCGAATGGAAGAACAGGCCATAGAGATATACGTCCTTGTATGTGAATTCAACCACCAGAAATGGCCAAGTGATGACACAGAATGGTTATGGCACATCTGACAAGACGACACTGCTGGACATAGATCTGCCTAATCAAAAACATCCCACAACAGGACACATATTAGTGTAATTACTAATAATTAGCAAATCATGTCTGAATTTTGTAAGAATTGTTGCTGTAAGCCTAAAACATTACAGTCACTTCACCTGTCTACTACTGAACCCTGTTAAACCCCGTGGATGTGTTTACATACCAGATAGCATGCTTTTGTCCCTGTTCAAAGTCTAATCAACGAGATCTGCAGGTGCTCCGCAGATCCATACCTGCAGGGTCCAGCCACCTGCCTCACGTGTTGTCTTCTCCTTGGCATGGCATGTAGATGACTATCTGTCCAAACCCTCCTTCATCTTGGCACCTCACTTACCTCTCTTTCCTTTCTTTACCATAGCATTCAACACATAAAGCTCTCTTTCTTCTTGTCTGGTAAAGTAAATGGGAGAATGGATCCATGTTAAAACTAACTCAGCAAAAAAATACTGCTTTGTTTTAAAATGAATGGTTTTCCTGTCCAGCTCAGTGCATGGCTATAAGAACAGCAGTACCAAGAAAGAGGAGGACGTTGAGGACAGTGCCCAGGGACTGGGGGAGGGCAGGGTCATTTCTTCCACTAGCAGTGCTGGCTTAAGTGTTTGTATATCTACTGGGTGCGGTGTCACAAGCAGCTTAGGCTGATCAAAAGATGTTTTATCATCGCACCTGTTTGATCTCATGGTGAAATGCTGCAGAAGAGTGCCGTTCCTTTATCCCTCTCTTCTGCTGTCCTACCCTGTGACCTGCCCAAGGTCACAGGTTCCCACTGTCCCCTTCCAGCCTTCCCCCTGCCCCTTGCATCACATCCCATAATCATGAGGCCAAAGAAGATAGTGTTTCACCTGGCTAATCTGATGGAAGAATCGGGGGCTGAGGAGGGGGCGAGGCCAGCTTTCTGCTGAATCAGCCAACTCACTTTGCCGCCTGAGACTGCTAAAGCTGATGCATGACAGCGTTAATCTTGCCCATTCAGTTTTTGGCCTGAGCAGGTTCCTGAACTGCAGGAACAGCAATGCTGGTGCAAAGGCAAAGGTAGGATTACACGGGTAGAAACATAAGGGAGGGCACATACGTACTGACACATACTAAAGCAGTATGCTGTGCTGCAGAAATACGGCATCAAAAACAACCTGAAAAAGCACTTCTGCATTAAGACATGAAGAACTTGTCTGTCTGTGGTGACTCTTACCAGCTGGGTTTACAGCATTACAGCTACAACAAAAGGTACAATAGGAACCACACAGTATTTTTCAGCCTGTGGTATTTGACCCCTTTAAGATCTTTGCACTGCTGGTGAGGGGTCTGGCAAAACAACCGAGACAAGCTTGTTGCCAGTGGCCTTGCGCTTGCTGTGTGCACATCTGCACGTGTACTGGAGAATGGTTACTGGCCCTTCAAAAAATAGACAAATCCTACCCCGTATTTAGAGACAGCACAATGTTCCCATGAGGGGTGTCAGAATGTGGTACTGTTTAGGCGGTATAGATGTTCCAGTTGCTGCCTCATCCACAGTAAGTTGTTTTCCTTAGCAGACTCAAGCATCAGCATCACTGGACTCAACTTAGATCATACAGTCTCAAATAAAACATTCAATGCAAATGTATTCATTTACAAATTATTTTAGTTTGGCTTTACTAGGTATCAGAAAAATAGTAACTGTACAATTATTTTTATGCAACTGACCTCTTTACCTGGCATTAACACTCCTTGATGATCAAACTATTTACAGCTACTGTGAGAAGCACGATACTAAGTTGATGTCACAAATCTGGCATCAGGACATTTATCTTTTCCTTCACATGGGGTGCACTCATCCCAGGAAAGCAGTTCCACGTCACTTTTGTTACCTATAAACTGGGCATGATAGTATCAAAACAGATCTTTCCCTCTTGGCCTGCCAGAACTGCTCTATCCTGACAGTCTGTTGACTGGGCAGGACTTGCTTCCCTATTATCATCATTCGTTTTCATCTCACGCAGACCTTTTACTCCACTGCTCGGACAAAGTTCTGGTTCCTCTAAATAAAGCAATGCCAGTATCTGAATTCTCTGCTAGTTCTCCCATGGGCCTTCACAAGGGGAGTCTTAGTATTGAAACTTCCTTGTCAGGTGCCAGCAAAGTAAAAGCCAGTCCCTGATCAGTCACACCAGGCTTGGAGCGGCGGGAGGGTGTGCATAGACACACACAAATTAGCTGTACCAAATACCCCAAGAGCAGCCCTGGAAGTGCTGTGTCTCTCTCTGGCATCTGGGACTCTGCTGGCGCTGGTGCAAGTGAGCTTACATACATGTAGCGTTACTACTGAAAAGCTCGTGAGGGATTTTTCTTTGAAATTATTGAATTTAAATGCCTTTTTAAAAATCATGCAATGGGTTATCTTAATTTCAGCTGTGTATGACAGCATTAATAATATCTCATGGCTTATGTGTAGTATTACTAAAGTTGGTCAGTGTAGGTAAGGTTACGTCAAAAGTACTATTAGAAACTTTATTTTTGTCCCAGCTGCAATCATATTCTTCACAGGAGGGAGTTGCTTTTTTGAATTTTACTGATTAACGTAAGGAAGAACTTTCCCAATGATTTGAAAATAGTATGTAGAAACAATCTTTAATGTATATGTATCTAATAAACATTTGATGGAACAACTACATGGAGGAAAAAAAAATAATGTATTCTGGTCTACTTTCATCTCCCTCCACAACCAAACAAAAACACATCTGAGGTTTATCTGAGCTGAAAAAAAGTAAAAATGAAGAGAATTGAACCAGCAGGTGGGGAAAGAGCAGAGCAGCTGGAACAGCAACAGACTAAATGTTGCCAGACTTTAGATAATCTATTAAGCTGAGAGGCCACTTTGGCTTCAAGTTTGAAAAATAGTAACTTTATCCTCAGGGGGCTGTAGGGGAAATTTTTATACATGATTGAGCTTAAATGTAAATCTAACTTCATGGTTCAAGCTGGTTAATTACAGTTTCAATTAAACACAACGAAAGGTGCAATGATTGCTTTAGCCAAAAGGAAATCAAGCAACCAACTTTCTCTTTTAACATTACAACACTCTCTGTGGAGGTTTGGGTTTGTTTTTCCAAAATCCTTTCTTTTAATTGCAACATTTATGACTTCCTAAGCATCATGTGCCTTCTAGATATATGTTCTCCACGGGTTGCTTCTATATTAATTCCAGTGTCGCTAGAGCTGCTGAGGATTGTTTTTAGCTGCTCTCTGATGACATCTTCATCCTTCGTAGTAGGAGAAGGAAAAGTGTCACTAACAGAAGATAGAATTTTTGAAGAGGTAGGATTTACAAACAGACCCAAGAGAGTAAAACAAAGAAAGGAAAAAGAAAAAAATATACCAGGGCAAGTTCAAAGTAATGAGGAGGGCTGAGAAGCATAAGAAAAACATTTGAAAGTATTTAACATTTTAATTATTATTATTATTATTATATGCAGGAGAAAATTAATTAGTCTTGGGAGAAGCTTTGTAATATTAGAGTATCAAATTTTGAATTCCTTTAAATCACATTTAATTTTAAAAATGCACATTTTCAGCAGTACTCCCATGGTAGGGTGTGGCTGGCATTTTCGTGGAAAAACAAATAAGCGTGAATGTTAGCACAGTGTAAGTTAAAGCACAATGTCATCACTGAAGCCTAGAACAGACAGCTTGTGAGGCCACACCTGGTACATCTTTCCTTATTCGTCCTGTAATAAAACCCTTTAATAAGTTTACATGGAATAGACTCTTCTTTTTTCTGTGCTGCTGTGGCAGACCTTTCACATCACCGGCCTTCAGTACAGGTGCAAAAAGCTTTCGAGGTCAGAAGTTAAGTGCACATCAGCCTCCCAATACAAGAACCAGCCAGTGCCAAGACTGTACACAGAGGGAGTTGGTATGATGTGGTTATCAAAAGGCAGAAAAAGTGGTAACTCAAAGAAGGGTTAGATGCTTTCCCCTGGTTTTATATACCCAGAGATCTAATTCTGCAAACCGTTATTATTACTGTCATTTCTGTGCAAACCAACTGCAGTAGAGATATGCGTGAGTAAAATTACATTAAAAATGATTCTTCAGTATCTCTAAGATTACATTGGGGCCACGTCATGAACCTACGAGGTTGGATTACCCATTTCCCTGGTAACTAGATGCTGTAAGGAAGGCGGTACGGGTGAGGGATAGTAGTGACCATCCTGTAATCAAGACACAGGAATGGAAGTCCCAAAGGAATAGATTTTGGGGCTGGCTATCCAACTAGACTTACTGTGTACCCTAACCCCACTGAATCACTTAATCACTTCAGTTAATCCAGTTTTAAAGTGAGCGCAAATGCTATCTACCCCATAAGTTTTACTAGCACTTGTTATTTGGTATTTTGGTACTTTGAGTATTTATAGTAAAAGAACTGTGAGCTCTCCTATTTAAGAGGTTGTACTCATGGTCACTTCAAGCACTCCCATTGCTAGAAAAAAACCCTTGACTTCAAGCAGTTGACTATTTAGTAAGATAGAAACTATTGCGACATCATAGGATTTGCTTGCTGCTATGTAAAGTATTTAGTGTTCAGAACAACTCTTTAATGCTCGATGTCGATAATTTAAGTTGTGCTCAGAAGTCCATTATGTAATTTCTACCTCAAAGTGTATTTTAAGAGTAATTTAAACACAGGAATATAAAATTAAATTAATTTCATTGTCATCTAGGTTAAAAGACATTCAGATGAAGTAATTTTGCTAAATAACATTGCTACTTACGTGAGAAACATCAGCCAAAAGACATCTGAAGTTTCAAAGACCTGGCCCATCAAGTTTCCATCTGAAGTTAAGCTTTAACCTCTAGCTTCTATCCGAAGCCACTCAGGACTGGTTTCTACCCAAATGACTTCCATGCACAGGCTTAGCGGCTGTGTTCCTGTTGCTTGGAACCCTGCGTGGAACGGGCTGACCAGCAGATGTCCCCAAATTCAAAATAATCAGAGTTAACGCTTCAGAAATCTCTACAGCCCTTTTGAACTTTCCAAAGCATGAAGCACCAGAGGCCACAAATACTCTCACTGCTTATTTGCATTCTTGTCAAAACTGAAGTTCTGAACTAGGGAATACTTGACAAGCTGCTGACACAAAGTACAATCACTATAGAAAAGTTGTCTGGATATCAGATCACTTTTTATGATACATGACCTATTGATTGACAGTCCCCTGTTGAAACTTCTATTTTCAACACTCTATTTTTTTTCCTTAGAAGAGCAATTCCCCCCCCGAAATATCACTTGTAACACTTTTTCTTGGAAGTTTAGATAGAAGAGGCAAGACTTTTTCCAAACTAGTATCAATTATTTTGACTTGGATATTACCAAACTCACAAACTGCATTTTTTTGACATACCAAATACTGCATTTACACTTCTCCACAAACTATTTTAAAGCTAAGGAGCTTGCAGCACGTTGTATATGCAAGAGGCTGGTTTGTGGTGAAGGAAAAAGGAAAGTCAGGTTAGTAAGTGGTAAGGTATAGGAGACAGACTATGAGCCGTATGTTCTAGTTGTGCCTTTCCTCCGTACAAACACCAAAAATTTAACTTCATCTAATTCTGCATAAAAACAAAAGGACTAGAACAGTATGTAGGAGCAAGATGACTTGGAAGACAGAGTGTGAATGATTGCAGATTTGTTTGGAACCCTTCTACCTGTTTCTGGAAGGATGAGGGGATTACCTAGCACGTCCTTATCTATACCTCCTACCTTGAATTCTGGAGATGTCAGAGATGTAAACCTCCTAGGTTGTAAGCCTACCGTACTTGTACTAACCTACAGATGTGAACCTACCAGGTTACACTGACGTTTCTGAGCAGAAGGGCTATTAGGGGCTGGGAAATGGGAAGGTCCTCGTTTCCCACGCAAGCTCCTGCAGAACACCTCTGGAGACTTGGCTTTCTTGCTCAAACATTCCTGTTCCTCTGAGATACTCTTTTTATTGTGGTCATACTTGCATTTTATGTCCATAGATAAAATGAATGCTTCAGTCCTCAACCCTGCACTCGGGAAACTTTGAAGTGAATGGAAAATGGGTAACTTCCACCCCCAGCCACACTGTGTGATGACCAGAATGCCAAATTCCTCATAGTGTTGCTTACATGATTTGCTTCTTAAAGGGGATGAAAACTAATTCTTCTAACTTCACAGTTAGAAAAATGAAGTGCTATTTAACACAACTGCAAAAAAAGGCATTAAAACACACACCCATGAAGTTAAAGACGACTGCACAAAATTAGGTGAACTGGCATTGAAAGTTTATCCACTTCAGAAATATATACATTTATATAAAAAAGGAAATTAACACAAAAATTTACATATTTGCAAATCTTGTATTACATAGGTAAAGACAGTGTTATGTTTTATATGTATTGGATTACGTAAGTATTTTTACAGTTTAAAAATCTTAAAGAATATATGGTTGCAAAAAAAATTAAATATCTGAATAGGGCCCCAAAGATAGCATACAGTAAGTATGACTGTCATGACATAATGAAGTCAATTATTCCCAGACAGAGAAAAAATTACTGTGTAAACAGCATGTGTAAATACTGCAAGAAACTAGAACTTGCTCTGATATATATACCTATATGCCAAAAATATTTTTTAAATGCTTTGTTGGCTGAGCCTTCTTTGCAGAGTGGATCATATCAGGGTAATGAACCACAGGGATACTCATTTAAAATAAAAGGGATTAGAAACTTAAAATATCCAATATTCAACAAAATCTGAAATTTAAGTACTGCATATTCCTTACTTAATGCACATAAAACCTATTACAGTGGGAACAGAGATCAAAAGACTGATATTGTGTATGTCTGTGTCTCTTGCACAAGACAGAAGCAGAGTTTCTTGCCTCGATTCCTATGTATGGTCCCAATATTACATCTCTTGATGAAGGAAAATCCCTCAGGGATTAAATTCTGTGTTTTCATAAAGAGATAATTCTTACTGTGTAATGGTTTTGTTTATGTTTTTGAAGTTGTGACCATCTAACTGTAACAAGATTAAAACTGACATGTATAAACTTTGAAAAGGTAACGGAAAAAATGAAGTTTATGGATACAGATTCAGACCAATAGAAACTAGATACCTTCTCCTGGTTCAGGAATGACAGGATTTTTTTTTTAAAAATTATTATTATAAGTCTTGTAAACATTATTAGAGATATGAGACCATTATAACAGTACTTTTGAATCAACAACGTTACTTAACAGGTCATTAAAATAAACTTCTCCTCTTTATTAAAAATTAGGAATAGGGTAATTTTGGCAAAAATATCAAGCCCTTGGTTTTAGGATACCTGTCCCCAAAATATTAGGGGACAAATATTACAAGCACCCTGCTAATGCCTATCACTGATAGTCTGATAGTGCTGATAGTATGTTAAAAACAGATTTTATTTTGCATGCAACTACAAACTGAGTAACAATTTTAATAATGGAAGAATTCTTGTTGAACTACAAAAAGACTAGGGCAATGTTTTGCGCTAGAACAGGACAGAATGCAATGGGCTGACAACCTGATCCTAAGAGACTGACCACAAAGATTTATGGAGTGATAATCGCATCACACTCATGGTTTCAGGGGTTTTTTTTGTATTTTGTTTTAAAGAACCTTTGATGATGGCAATGTGAGAGTAAACTGCTCTCTAGTCAGAATTTGGAGTATTCAAAAGACTCCCTCCTTTCCCCCTTAATCTTAAGTAGTCCTTTCTCTTTTCTCATACCCATTAAAAACACTAGTGGCACCTACCCTTCCAGTTCAGAACTAAGTAATGGGGCTCACATGAAAGCCAAGTCAGTATTATTCCACGCTGATCTGAAGTGCACGTCATTAAGTAATATGTGGGATGCCACAACCATATCAGTTGGATAGTACCCTGATATTGACTACTGCAGACATTGTAATCAGAAGTTACATTTATGTATAAGGTGGCTTAAAAAACCAGCCACATTTCCTGATCATCTTTACCGACAGTAAACCAAATTATTTCCACAGAAGTTTTCATTATTTACACATCAACTATACAAGTAATACAAAAAACTCTTAGTTGAGCACCAGTGCTGACTTAAGGACTAATACCTTCAAGTCAGAGTATTAGTATTCCCTGTCACAAGTGAATTCCGATATACTTTCAGAAGTTTCCCTTTTCTGTATTGGTTGTATTCAGACCACTTCTTTGTTCCTGTCCATCTTCCACATTCCAAGGAGATTAGTAATAGCAGCAGTTTTATAAAAGGTGTAGGTATCATGGACAGCTTTCACAGCATAATCAGTTCAGATCTTTTTAAAAGAAAAGACCATAAAATCCACTGATCTGGATTGTAAGGTTTTACCAAGAGTTCATTAAATGGAGTCTATATACAATTCATGTGACAATAAATGGTTGAAACAAACTCAGTTTCTGTGTGCAAACAATGGGATGTCCAACAGTGGCAGGAGTCCACATTTAATTCAAGGGCAGTAGGGAACACATTTGTCCTAAGCATCAGTGAATTATGCCAGTCATGTCACCTTGGTTTAGAGTAACCATAAGGACACAGAAGAATCAGGCTGTCATGACTAGGTAAGACATGAGTGCTATAGTATTCGACCAAACTTCCCATGTTCAAAAACATGATGTCTGAATCCAGGTAAAACTTGCAATCCTGTTGTAGAACAAAAACATATGTAATCATTGACAGTAATTTTTCCAACTCAATGTTTAAAAAAAACTCCAAATCATCATCATCAGAACTAAGAAGTTCTTTCAAACAAGCCACTGCTTTGCAAACTAGTCACTTACACAAATAATTCCAAATTAAACTCAGGAATTTAATATTTCTTCCTTTACGATTTGACTGGAGCTGAAATTTAGATGTGAACATTTACAGCTAGTTTGTCTTTTGCACGATACAGCAACTAGAAAGCCCAGATCCAAGTACTCAAACTCATCCTAGACCAGATATTTGTAAATCAGCTTATTTTTACTTTTAGGAATGGGAAGAAGTTCAGACTTCAACTTGTTAGTTACAGTATATACCTATACACATGCACACTCTACATACATATATATATACATGAAATTCATACATGTATACATGCACATATATACACATGCACACATAGTGCAGCTACTAACCTTTTCAAAGATTCTGTAGTTTCTCACTTTTTCTGCAGATTCATCCCATACAACCAGTACCTTGAAGAAGAAAAATGAAACATATTCAGTCTATGCTAATAAGCTCTTCTAAGTCAATATATTATTAAGGAATTAGTTACAATCCAGCCTAAAAAAAAAAAAAATCATCACTGAAGTTATGATTGTGATTGTCTCAGATTTTCTTGCTTTAAGGAAAAAGCACATCTAAATTGTTAAGTACTTTATCATATGTAAGATACAGTATCTCTAAATCAAAAAGGTTTTTGAGGGGTCGATTCAGCAACTGCAAGTTACCTTTCCAGGCTTAGTAGATGAGTTCCTAATACAGTACAATCCATTTTGCGGTTGTCCCCGTGGGCTACTAGCTTTAAATGTCCTAAAAATAATACAGCAATTACACATATTAGCATTTTCTGTATCAGATAAGTAAAATGCCTAGATTCTTAAAATTCTTATTACAAATCTCTGTTTCAGTTGTAATAATTCATAATACATCATAGCTGAAAGAATTTTACTGTTCTAGCATCTGAACCAGCAACGCAGCACAGAAGATCTGGCTTTCTGTCCCATCTAGCATCCTGGTAGAACAACCTTCTCCAGATGCAGCAAAATCACTTTGCAAGCAGTATGCATTTTCAATTGATACATGAGCACTGAACTAACTCCTGTAAAAGGCTATTTCTGTATTGAAGGAATTTAAACACTTTTATTGTGTTTTTAAACACAAATTGTACCTATCAAAATGATCTTTGGACTACTGTTCAGTGCAGGTTTTTGTAGGACTTCTCAGGAACTATTTTAAAGTCACATTCTACCTTTCAACTTCGAAGGATTCAGAGGTATTAAGAAATACTGAAGCAGGCAGCCCAACCTGTAAAAGTATGAAGAAAATAAATTACCGTGTAAGTCAATGACAACTCAAATCCTAGCAACTTGTTACGCAAATAAGCTACAGCCGTCAGTATCTGAAATGATTAACAGTGATTTAATTTTTACTTTACGCTTCTTCCTCCTTTACATCCAATATTAAAATCCAGAATTTATCAAGGCATTCCTTGAAACTCAAATTAAAAAAAAAAAAAAAAAAAATCACACAGTTTTCAGAAAGTTTTTTTTCTCCTGAAATGTGCATTTAAAACGTTCCCAGAAGTATACATAAGCAAGAAAAACACTCTTTTGAGAATGAATCATCTGCTTGATCTTACTTTTTCATAGTCATCATCAGAATCATCATCAGGTTGGTTTGGCTTGGAGGGTAGTGCTGGTTTTTCAAACGAGAAGCTTCTAAAACTCTGCCCATCTGGTGGTGATCTCCTGGCAGAAACAGAACAAAAACTGAAGGACATCTTCTCAGGAAAACAGAACAAATATACACAAAACATTGACGGGATAAAACTAGAACTGCAGAGTAAGTTTCAGTTTAGCCCCCAAATCACAGATTAATTTAGTTGGAAGGGACCTCTACAGATGATTTAGTCCAAGCTCCTGCACACAGCAGGTCCAACTAGATCAGGTAGCTCAGGAAGCCATGCCCAGTCAAGTTTTGAGTATCTCCAAGGATGGAGATTCCACAGCCTCTCCACAGCAACCTGTTCTGGTGTTTCACCATCCACACGGCGAAAAGTTTTTCCTAATATCTACCCGTAATTCCCCAGGTTGTGACTTCTGCCTGTTGCCTCTTATCCTATCACTGCAGATCTCTCAGGTCTTGCCCTGTCTTCTCCATGCCCACCCATTAAGTAGTTGTAGACAGCAGTGATCTCCCATTAACCTTCCTAAAGGTTAAATGAATCCAGTTCTCTCAGCCTCTTCTCACATATCATGTGCTACAGCCCCAACATCTTGGTGGCCTTCCACTGGACTCACTCCAGTACATCAGTGTCTTCCTTGCACTGTCTTTAAACAGTTTATTACTTGTTCTTCAGAGCTGCTAAATGATCTGATGGACAAAAATATTTTCATCTGACTCACTACCATAACTAGTTCCACATCCCTTACTAGAGCTGGTCTTAATATAAAATGAAACACATTTCCTATTTCCACAGAGTCCCAAAATTGTTTTTGCAGTTCATTGAGGTTCTGACATAAAGGCTTCTTATTCACTGTGATCAATGGCTTTTAAGTGTTTAAGATAGACCTGAAAACAAATGAACTACAAAATTTTGGTGTAATTTTTTTTTTTAAGTTTAGTTTGTCTACTAGTTCTTTCTGAACTATTTCAGAAGCTAAACTCATTGCAAAATAACAGAGAGGCAAAAAAGCACAACACTGTGAGAAAGAGAGGGATGGTGCAGGGAAAAAAAACAAATGTTGATGTGAATCTGAGAAACATGCTTGTCAACAAGTTAATTAATACACAATGGAAAAATTTAATAGTGCATTGTATTTTCATACTTACTGTAACTGGGGACATGAAGACTTCTCTGGTCTAGGCTTGATTCCAGGGGGCTGGTGGCTTGGCACAGGTGGCTTTGGGAGCACCGGTGGCACAAACAGTCCAGGTTTACCATGTTCTCTTGGCACTTTGGGCTCTACTGGTTTTTCAGTAAACTGTGACAGCTTGGGTTTACTGCTTGGTAGTGGAGGAGGAGTTCGCGGTGAAAGATTTAAGGTTTTTAGCTTCTCACATCCTTCTGGAGTAGCAAGAACTTGAGCTAGAGGCAGAGGCTCTGGAGGCAATGAGCACGATTCTTTGGCACACACAGGCTTTTTGAAAAGAGGTAGAGGGGGTACAGGGGGCAGCTGTTCACTTAGTCTCCGGCTTGAGGACTGAATCTTTAGATTAGCTTCAGCTCGGCACTGTAACTGGGGTTCTCTCATGTTTAAGAGATCCTCTAGTTTGATATCAGGTAAGCTTCTTTTAGGAGGCGGTGGTGGTACTGGCACAGTAGATTTGCCAGCAAAGGAATTTGCCCTCGATTCCGAGTAGGCAGCTTTTCTGACATGAGGAACTGGTGGAGGTGGGTAGGCTGGGGGCAGAACCATATCTACAGAAAGAAAACATCCAAAAAACATGACACACTGAGGGAAAATACAGTATGTCAGGAAACGAGACTTTTCAAATTTATTTTCTACGTGATTGAAGATATTTCATTGGCATCTGGTCTGATAGTACCCAAAATGCTGGATAAGCATTTAACTTTCAGCACAATTCTGAATGTTATGTGTAGTAAACTCCTGCAATTTTTATTCAGGCATGGCTTATGACGACTTTGCAAAGAGTTCTCCCTTTGCTAAAAATAAAGAAATTGAGACTACGTTAAATGCATTACCCCTCCTCCAGACTGATGACCAGATACAGGTCCTTCCAGGGCAGGAGGCCTGCAAGAAAACATGCCCTTAAAGGCATGTAACACTTTCTGTAAATTGTTACTGCTGTTATGAGGAACTTTTGACCCTAAATACCTCTCAAGATTAGGTACCAGTGCATTACTTCAATTATTTTACCACCTGCAATGCTTAAGATATGACCAAGCCAAAATAATAATCTGGCATTCTACATGAGTATTGCCTTCATTGGTGGCCTTCCATGGGGCCTCTTGTGAAGGGAATGAAAGAAATCACATACCATCTTTCACTATGTCAGAAGTATCTGGCTGCAAATAAGACTCATCCTCTTCCTCCTGGTCATAATCTGCAGATAAAAATCAGTATGTCAGACTGATAAGTACTCCTGGAACCAAGAAAGAGTATTGAGTACTTATTCCATTTTAATAAACAAATATTTTTCAGTTAAATTTTTTTAAAAAGAGGTGAAAAAAAAATTAAAAATTTTGGTCCACCTCTCTGCTATTTAGAATAGGTGTTTCCTTAATTTTTGATGTCAATTAAGAAAGTCATTGCTTACAACAGTGGGAGATGAACTACACAGCCCATTAAATTTCTTCCATCTTTCAAGTTAAAATTTACTTTATGGTGACACTTTCTAGTGCTATAGCCTTCCTGAGCAAAATTCAAATCAGTTGCAGAGACACAACTACGTGGATGCACTGGCAAAACCAGTTGGAAAAAAAAAAAATCCCCAAAACCTAGCCCTAAGACAGAAACATTGATGATTTTGCAATACAGAAGCCTAAGCAAACCTAGTGATCTACAAAACAATTAATACTTTTGCCTTGCTCTGGCAACAAAAAAAACGACCACAACGAATGGCTTAAATGGTTTCAATGTTGCCTTTAACTGTAAGTCAGAATAATCAAGACATGAAAAACATGCTACTTCTAGGCAGTAACTTCTCATCTTTGGCTATGATAGGAGCCTCAAGGACAATATGCAGTATTTCCCCAGAGAAATGCATTAAAAAAAAAAGGTAAGAGTATCTGATAAAAGTCAGTTAGCTCTTCTAATTTTCCTAATTTAAACTTCTGCTAGGCCTCTTAACATAATTCGTATTGCATCCAACCCTTCCCTCACATCAACACAGAAGTACTAAACTACAATACTACATGAAATGCTGATGAGTGTTTTCCTCTGCGTTGCAGCAATTGAACCGGATTTCCTACAGATACTCACTCCTGCCTTTTTGTCCTAGTCAGGATAAATAGTCAGAAATTTCCTTTCAGGAAATGAGAGTACTTGCTCCAATCAACCCTGCCCTTAGAAATCTGAAAGGGCAGATGGGAAAATGCCTAGTAAAGGAACTATGTTGAACCTTGAGGCAAGGCTTCTCATGTTGCATTTCACTAACACATTTCTTGACTAGGAAGTCAGTTGCTGAAATCTGCTGTGAATGCCTATTTGACAGGCTTTCTGTAATGTCCTCGCTTCTAATTAAAAAATAAACACTCTCAGCCAGAACTGTTTACTGTGCAACAACTACAGCAAGGAACAGGTATCAAACTTCGAATAGAAAAGGCTATGCTAAGAGTGAGATTTTCAGAGCCTTACTTTAAAAAGTTACTCAGTTTGAAAGTCATTGAAGAATGTAATCCTATGTGTTTCACACAGGCCCATCCTATGCCTAACGTAAGATCTTCCTGAACTGGAGGGATGATCTATTCTGTTTCATGCTAAACAGACTACAATACAGATGCAACAACATCCCAGTGTGGGTGACTGCTTGTTTTGCAGGACAGGTAGATTAATTTTACAGTCTAGATAGGAGGTAACTACCTCCCCAATGTTTTACTGCATTGCCTCTGCATGTTTTCAGAACATACTTTTAAGTGACTAATATCCTATTATTATAATATTCAATTATTGTCAATAATATTCAATTATCGTAATAAAGACCACTTTGTATTTCCACACTATGACCTATGGACGTACTCAAAAGTTTTATCTTTTTGCTAGATCTACAAACTCTCTAACATGCAGTCTTAATAAAAATTTTAAATAGTGTTATTAGGGTGTCAGACATCTCCTTGAAAGATCTGAATTTCTTTAGTTACCATTTATTTTTACTAATGGTTTATGGCACAGAATATCTGCTTCCGATTTAAAATTACAACAACTACACACATTGTAAAAACAAGAATTTATAGTTGCAAATTGAATCAGTTTGCTTAAGCTATGGGAATAGTTCCTGCAGAATCCAGAAGAAATAAATAAGCAAATAAATAAATCTTATTTATCAGTGTCTAAATTTGGCACCTTCATTATCTGCTGAATGATGAGAATACTTGATATCAATGGGACGTTCTACTGAGCCATAGAAACTGTCTGCATCAGAACCAGAGTCACTGCAAAAGAAAAGACAGAGTACCTTCTGCATCACTGTGCTATGGGTCTTGGGACAGTAAACATGTCTGTTAGCAGGACTGCAGCATTGGAAAGGAATGCTGGAAAAACAGAAGTAATCTATTCCCATTTTCCAATTAACAGCCAGATATGTTGCTGCTGTCATTTTAAATTTTTTATTTGTTTTACACAAAGCTGACATTTAAAGTTCTCTTAGTAAAAAGATTTATTTTTGTCTTGGTATTCTTTAAATTACATGTTAGGAAGGCCTTTCATTCTTGGGCCTTACTGCACCTGTTTTTATTTAACAGTAAATTACTTGTAGGTGCAAAGAGCCTAAAACACCATTGTCAAGAGCTAGTGCAAAAGGGATAAAAAGCAAATAAAGATTAAGGGTTGATACCTGAATTCTGTTATTGTTTCTCTCTTCTCATGGTAGTGATCAATTTCCCTCCTCAGGGATAGCATCCAATTCTAAATAAGAATAAAAATACAACATTCAACGCATCCATCTTTAAATCATTAAACAAAGATGCACAGTATCTGTCCTCTGTAAGGACAGAGAAACTGTGCAAGGAACCTACATGGAAATAGTTTTTATCCATGACTTTATGCATTGAGAGGACTTATCAGTCAAAATGTTTTGACTATCTAAAATGCTATAAGAACATATTAAAATATTAAACTTTCAGTTTTCGAATTTCAAGCTGTTATTTCTAAAGCCAGGTACTTGTTCATAGTATGTTTATGGGTGAGATATTTCACTGAACAGTTTTCATACTTCATCAAAGGTTTAACATACAAATATTTGTTCCTTGGCTAAAAATAAAATGAGCGATATGGAGAAAACCATGACATCTAGTATGTCACTTATAGCCATTCCCTGAATTACAACTTGAACTAACACTAACTTAATAGTTAAAACTTCAGACGTGATTTTCAGAGGAGCTCAAAGAACTAGTATACAAATTTCAGCGACAGCTGCACATCCAGTTCATTTAGATTTTAGGGAAGTTCAAGATTCACTTTCTGCTTCAAGGAAAATTATATTGCAAAAGAAGAATAAAGTTACCTTTCTTTCATCTTCAGAAGAAGCTGAAAAAAACCACGTCCTGTGCTTCTTGCTAATGTGAACTAACTTGAAAGGAAACACATTGCTTGATGTTGTCTCCTCAGCTGCCCGCATAACCCTGAGAAACAGAACAACCAATACATGAAAACCTTCATCTATGAAGTTAATTCTGCTCTGCAATTCATAAAGCTCTGATAGAAAGCAGTTTTACTGGCCAGTTTTGCCTTACCAAAAATAACCCCCAAGCCCAGAAAACGCCACCAAAATCCCCATATGTGCATTTGTTGTACTTCTCCATTAAAGTGGCAGAAAGGACAATGCAGGAGCACTGACAGGAGAAAAAGCACTAGTCAAACCACCAGCCAGACTTATAAATGGATGTTTTCACCTATTCAATAGTTTTAATGAATTGCATTAATTCACAAGCTTCACACCATGGCAAGAAGTATTTAAGGTGCCTGTGATCCTTGTTTCAGAAAGGCATAGAGAAGAAATCAAAACACAGGTTGTCCATGAAAATAAATGAGAACTAATATTAAAAGCTAACTTGATTTTTCCACTTTTCCTTTATAAACACTTTCTTGCAATTTATTATTTTAAAACAGGCATAACTCAACGTCTTTCAGAAACTGCATTAGATATGTTTGTTTCTTTTTATTTTTCCCTCCCCAGAGGAGTCTCAAATGAGGAAATTCCTCACACACACAAAAATTTGGTTGTAAATGCTCGCTATAAGGCTTTGGAACAAATAAGGAGACTAAAATCCTAAGACTGTGGGTAATTGAAAAGTAACATTTCTAAGATTTATTCAGCATAAGCCATAGAGAAATCTGATTAAAGTTTTTACAATAATTATTGGGGCCTTCTTGCTTGTTCCTAAACTTTTAAATTCACCAACTTCCTCATGTAATACAGTATTTCCGTAAATCCTTAATATTTAGGGAAGGTGGTTTGTAAACGTAGGAAAAAAGATTATCAGAGACATTTGACATTTGGTTAGGTACATAATCAAGATAACATTGTTTTGGCCTTTCAATACTTAAAGGGGGCTTATAAGAAAGATGGGGACAGGCTTTTTAGTAGGGCCTGTTGTGATAGGACAAGGGGGCATGGTTTTAAACTAAAAGAGGGTAGATTCAGACTAGATATAAGGAAGAAATTTTTTACGATGAGGGTGGTGAAACACTGGAACAGGTTGCCCAGAGAGGTGGTAGATGCCCCATCCCTGGGAACATTCAAGGTCAGGTTGGACGGGGCTCTGAGCAACCTGATCTAGTTGAAGATGTCCCTGCCCACAGCAGGGGGTTTGGACTAGATGACCTTTAAAGGTCCCTTCCAACCCAAACTATTCTATGAAAAAAATATATCTAATCAACACCCTGAAGCTGCCATTAAGAACAATGTCAACTGCAGAATTATTTCAGAATTAGAGACTTCATCTTTTTTAGAACCCCAATCCTACTTTTAAGCTGGAGGTTGTAGTTTTCTGCATCTGCCCAGTCCAAACCAAAGCCACAAACGGAACTATAAGTTATTTCACTAATGTAAGGCTAATAAGGATGTTAATGTGGGAAATAACCACGGTACAGCTGGGAGGGATATAGCAATAGGCAACGCTATACATTTTGAGTCACTAGTGAACGCAGCACTTTCTCATCTCCTGCCCACTCTTTAACACATAAAGGCTATTGAATGAAAACTGCAAAATAGAAGTCCAGGGAAGCCTTAGAGTGACTTGTTTTCACACAACCTTATGCAACTACCAATTATAACAAATTCTTTCATTTCAAATTCTTTTTCAACATTTCAAATTCTTTTTCAACATTGCTTATGTCTGTGCATAATACTAACCAAGACCTGGTCCCAATTCTAACCAAGGTCTCTACAAGGCTGCTAGAATGCAGATATATAAAAAGCAATGAGACAGTCCCTAGCATTTACAAATTCCATGGTATTTTTTACGTTAATGTGATTACAGAAACTAGTGTAATGGCCAAGTTACAGTATAGGTTGCTTATACAAATTAATCTTGAATCTTTAATTAGCTACAGCGTTTACAAGTGCATTCCTATAAAATACGCCATTGCTGTGGTCAGTTAGAAAGCTCTCACATTCTACAGATTCTTCCTTATTCCAAAAGTCTGAGAACATTATGCAGTACAAGAATAACACACGTGTTTACAAATACAATAAAATTGCAGTAGTTAGGACCAATAATGTGATACTTCTCTACATTCTCTCTTTCATTAGTCCTTTCTTAGCATCAATTACAACAGCAATTTCCTAAAGTTAGGTTGGACTTCTATTAGTAGGCCTTGTACGTATGCTGCACTCAGTCAGATTCTGATAGTACTGGTTAACTTGAAAGCCATTATTTTTGTCTTTGACTTAAAAAGCAAATATTAAGATTTATAACATGTAGCGAAATGAGTCAGACATTTTGCACATGCATTGTCTCATTTGTCACTCCTATAGTTGATTCAATTTTGACACTAATTAGTGTTACTGAATCAGTAACTCCATAAATATTACTTTCTGATTCCTTTCTATTTTTGTGATGATCATTGAAATCACTAGAAAACAAAGATAGTTTGTCTGAAAGAATCCACATGTATCTGCATGTGCAAAGTCTGCATTAAGTCAGTAACAAGAGTAAACCCGTTGCAATTTTAACAGCTTTACTGGTTAAATTACAAAAGATGAAGGCTATATACTTGCAAAGCACAGGAAACACCATATATACAATTTGAAAGGAATACATCTCTAGGAATCTGAGATCAGTGCTTAACCCAAACAACAGATGTAGTTGAGTTTAACTTAGTTGGAAATGAAAACCATAGCCCCCTGCATTAAGTAAAAGGAGCTTGGGTGTTAAATTAGTTCTTTGGCACTCACCTGTTGTAACCATTCAAAGAAAATGCACCCTGTGGAGATGCAGATGTGCTGCTCTTAAAATAGTAAATACATCCCTCATGGATAATCACAAATCTCAATGGCCCTGAAAAGATAAAGAAAAAAAGTGAGCAAAATATAAATCCAAAGGCAGTACCTCTTAACTGGGATAGAATTGTTTAAGATTTTAGTAATCTTATTAATCTTTATAAAAGAGCACAAACTAGTTTAGTGACAGCTTGTTGATGACCAGCCACATGGTAAAGCTGTCCATTCACAGAGCTTCAGGACTAAAGGTAGTATTTGCTTCCCTCATTTGAGAGGCAGCTGATCTGGTAACTTCAAAAGAAGCCTAAGAGACCACAGGTCTGACCTCCATCTGTGCTCCTTTATTAGAGGAAAAAGCTAATGTAAGAATGCAACCTAAAACAAAATGGAAGAAAGGCAGCCACAGGCTACAAATACATATTTATGTGTACCCCAAAACCATGACGGTGTCTCCCTCTCTTCTTTCACCTCAAGTGCATAAAGCTGTCAATAAAATGTTGTTTTATTTTCTTTTTTTAAAGGGGCCAACATTCCTTCCTTTATCAAAGGCAGTAATCTTTGTCCTTATCTATATAAGTACTGTTTAGCTGTAAACAGGGATAGCAAATGAATAGCACATAAATAAACCCAAAATCTTAAGTTTTCTCCATGTAAATAGATTCTGATTCTAGAAGCAATTACTGTTTTTAAGTACAGCCTAATGTTGGCAGTGAGAAAATTTCCATTGCACAACAGCAGTAGGAGATGGGGATATTTTTCCAGTACAGAATAATCAACTGGAAAAAAAGCTGAGTACTAATTTCTTTTAGAAAAGAACATTTGAAATTGGTACATATCCCGGGAATCTGTTTCTGTCTTTAAAATCTTACTTGTGAAGCACTAACATGAGATTTAACCAAGTAAAAGAAAATCAACCACAACATTTATCATCTAAGATTTACAGTTCCAAAACAATTAAAGGAAATTCTTTCAATATGGGTCTTTCATATGTATATTCCAGTAAAATTGTAATCCATTACAGACAAAGTAAGTGGAAGAACAGCTTCATTAAATAATCTGCTAACATGAAATATGTTAATGGCCCCAAAGGCAAACATTTAATTTAGTTAATACCTCATTCAACTTACACTTCAAGATCTGCAGCTGGGTGCCTCCTTTTTTATGAAGATACCCTGATTTGGTCACTCCTCCAGGCATTGTCAAAAGGTTTTGTGCTCCAATTGCCTTCATTGGGACTGGCCAGACCTGCTCCTGCGAGGCCATCGTTCTGCAATGTAGAATAATTAAAAACAGTTTAGAACTTAGATTTTATTTTAAGAAATGAATACCAAGAAACAAAGCTTGTTTCCTTAAACAAGTTTTCCA
>NW_009188652.1:21393-30794 GCF_000690835.1 Fulmarus glacialis
TGTTCATAGATTCCAGGAAGTTTGTAATGTATAAAAACCCATGGTGCAAAAAGTCCCGATTTATTTTTATGCCACTCTCAAAAGTGATTGACAGTTGTTGAAACAATGGAAGAGTGCTTGCTTATTAAATGTTACTGAAGTATTTATATTTTATAAATGCCTCAGATAACACCGTGAGACTTAATCAGGCAGGGACTAGAAAGAAAATCAGTTTCTTCTCCAAAGTTCTATGCCACACATATATATACAATATAATTTTCTGTACAATGAGGGAATCAACAGTCATATTTTAGTAACTGCAGTATCCAATACTACTTACTCCTTATATTTACATGTTTTATTCTGAATGAAAGCATTGTTATATAATCTCATACTGGATGTCATATGTGACAGCATCCTGTGCAAATGAAATTTATCTCAGATTGCTGCAGACTGCCATTTAATTTATATATCAATTATTAATGCCACGCTCCACCAAGCACCTTTGCAGTTACCACTCTGTTATCATCTTAAACAGGTTACCAAGAAAATTAGTTTCTTAGTAGTAGTTTTTTCTGTCTGATATATCACTATGAGACCTCTCTTTCTTCAACTGTTAACAGAGCTAGGCTAAAAATCCTATTGTGTAATACAGAAAAGAAATCATGCATGAACTGAATGGGAAGTTTGACCTAGACATAAAATGGTTTGTTATCCTCAGGTGTAGGGTTAGAGACCTTTGCTGGTAAGAGGCAAACTAACTGGAAATTTCTAGCAACAGCAATGTGTTAACAGGTCCAAGAAGGGGCTACACATAGATATTTTAAGCTTTTAAGATTTAAAAAAATAGTAACAAAAGTTACACACACACACACCCCCCGCCCCCCCCCCAAAAAAAATCCTTCAAATTATTTCTCCACATCTTGCAGAAAAGTTGAAGTGAGGGAAATGGAGAGCATTAAACAGCTGGCTGCTGACACCAAACCACACTGCAGTACTGCTAAGAGTAATTTCCTTGAAATGAGGAATGCAAAGGCAAGTCCTGGGCTAAATTTTTCTTAAAAGAACAGGCACATCAACATTCAAACATTAGAAATTAATTTATGATTCAGTCTGTTTCTAGTTACATTCAGAAAAATGATTAAGTAAAAATGGAGCCTTTTTATTCAGACAAATATACTCTGATCTCAGTTTTCTTCATCTAACTCCAACATTAATCTCAATGCCATCCAACAGTTTCAAGTTCATCATGGGTCATCAAATCCTGTGTGCTTTTACTACAAAGAACAGAACAAGAAAGGACTTAAAACACTTAGCCTTTGGTGTGAAACTGTTTCAGTGTTATGTACTTAGGTTGAAAACATAACAGAAGAGGCAGAGTTAAATGTCTCAGGGAGGTTATCCAAAATAACCAGTAAGCTGAGATTTCTAGGAAGCCAATGACAGACACTGGGGACAACGGGTATCCCACCCTAGGTCAATATAGAAAACAGAAATATTTCACTAGGTCATGTTGGCCTTCTGTGCGGGAATAGACTAGTTAGACTATTCACTAAAGCGTGCCTGGATGGGGCACTTTCTCCTCTGCCTGAAAAGCCTGAATATCAGGCAGACAGAAAAAAAAAAAAGAAAAAAATTATGGAAGCAGAGAAGCAAGCGGGGGGGCGGCGGGGCGGGGAATCCAGTTCTACAGTGTGATGACTACAGGATTTAACCAAGGGGGAAGGATGGCAGAGTATCAGGTTCTGCATCCTCTATTCACGATCATTTCTTACTTTTGACTACCCACTATAAAACAGTCCTGAGAGTAGAGACCAAACCTCAGGACTTCCCCATCCCAGCTAAGTGAATAAAAGGAGATATGGCTGAACTCCACAGAACTAAGTACACATTATATAAGCTAAAGAGCCCACCTAATATACCGGGCTTTTCAATAGATTTAGGGGCTGCCTATTTTCTGAATCTCATTGTGGCTTACAGCACTCCCCATCACATCTGTAGGCTCCTGAAGCACTTTCATTTGCAGACACATTGCAGACACATAGGGAGGACTTCGGTATTCTGAATCGAAACGTTTGAGTTAGGCTTCTAAAACCCATTTAAGTACTTTGAATCTAGTCCCAAGCAGATTTTCTTCTTTTCTTGACAGTACAAAACAATCCTGGAATCACACTAGATGCTATTTTGCATCAAGCTGCTGGGAGAAAGCTGTCAAAACAATGTAACCGCAGGATCTTTATTGTAGGGGTGGGAGGAAGGAAAAATGGATGCTCTTAAAAGATTTTTCTGGTCTTAGCATCTACAATATGGTTGCCTTTAGCTCACTGAAATTGTTCCTTCCACCCTTGATATTCCTCTTATAATTTTTTTAATCCATTACATGAAGAACAGATGAATAGCAAGCACTGATGTCACTGTAGAGCCTGTTAGCTCCGTGATCATTAAGAGCAGAAAGATATTTCCAAGTTGTTTCTTATGCAGTCACATTCTTGCCAAAGACCCCACTACACATTTTCACCCCAGGTGCATAAGCAGAGTCTCATCCATGGAGCTGACAATGAAGTTAACAGAAAGGGCCCAATAAGTGCAATCAGAGCCAAGTGATGCTCTCTTTCTGATGCCAGTCCTCTGTTACAAACAGAAGGTGACATTACTCATGCGTTGTTTTGTGCAAGCTCCTAGTAATAGCTACATGTTTTATTCTTCCCACTCACCAAGGAACTAGATGCATATTTTTAAATTAAGTTTTCCATCAAGCCCCAAAACCCATTACAAGTGGCTATTGAATCAACCTTCTCCCCCACTGAAGCAGCATTGAACTGAACCCTCTGATCCAGAAGAAATGGCAGCAGACAGGTAAAGGCCTTGCATTGCTTTGTTTCTCAGATGATCCCCATGATAATTCTATGCCTGTGAGGGAGATGATAGGCCTTAGAGCGTAGTAGGATAAATGGTGGAACAGCAGTTTATAAGATTTGCTTCATCATTCAACAGTGCTTTTGGAAAGACATAATAGTGCAGTTAGCACTTTCCAGCATGATACAGAGCTTATACAATTACTATCGTAATTACTTCATATATACAAACTGGTCTGCCAGACTAAAAACCAAACCAATTTGCAGTGCATTGTTAACGTATCAATAAAGTCAGTCCAAGTCTATCACATGAGTATACTTTTCTCAAACACTAAAATAAAAAACAGCTTATTGTGATAAAGTACCATGAAAGTCACAACAGCATGAAAAAATGCGAAATTACACACTTCATCGTGTAACCTAGATAATGCAAGTCGGATGCAAAAGTTTCTTCTGAATCGTAACAATACTGTTACCAAGCTCAAACTCCAAATCAAGAGTAGACTTCTGTTATTGTATAGTATGCAAATGTATACATCTGTGAAGTCATTTTAACCTATCCCCTCAGTCAGCATATATAGAATAGCTAGACTGGAGACTAGGGCATAACTTTACAGGCTAAAAGTCCCTCCATGAGTAAAAATAAAATTCTGCCACATTAAAAATCTGGATTACATTATAGAAGAACCCTTTGGGCTTAAGAACTATTGGCGTTCAGCTCAACTAAAGCAAATACTAGCTGATTCAACTAAGGATTGCATCCTGGAAGAGCCACGAGTCTTCAGTTCTTGCTTAACTTCAGCAGAACATATGGCAGATGCGATTATCTCCCCATCTTGCAGTATATAGGCTTAAAAACACATTACCCTCATCTCTGAAACTACAGCTGCCAAAAGTTGTATTAAAAATTGTCACTTGTTATAACAATATTTATGGTCTGTCCTGGAGCCCAGTTTGGTCATGTTGAAAACAAATAAAAAACATCTTCCAAAGTTGCAGTACAAAAATTAAACCTGATCTAAATTTGTAACAAGTATCTCTATGCCAATTATGTCTGAGAACTTTTTAAACTCCATAATATCTCGTAACTTCTAGTCTTTAAATTCTATTTTGAAAGTAAAACCTGGCAAAGCAGGTTTCCTTCTGAATATACAACTTACATAACAGTACACATATAACGTGTAACTTAGAGAAATGAATGCATTCCTCATATAATGCAGAGGGAGATTGAAGTTTCAGTCTCTACAAAAGGCTTAACCAAAAATGAGGCAGCATTACATAGAGCAAAACTGTAAAATAAAAGCTTTCCCAACGTGCTCTCAGCAATTCCGAACAAAAACTAATTCTCCGATTCAACCATCTAAACATTTACCATCTGTTCTTAAAACGTCTTTCTGCAAAATTTTTGGGTCTCTTTTCCATTTATTAAACATTCTCCAGTATTTCTGAAATACTCTTCCATATCTTTCCTAATTTTTTGGTTACACATTCCATTTCTTAATACTTCTAACAGCCCCTTTCACAACAGTCTCTCAAAAGGATTAATAGCACAGTACAAACACTGTAAAGTCAAATAAATCTTACAGGACAAAGGGACAGAGAACTAAGCCCAACTGAGATACGCTCTTGTAAGTAAGTTTACTCAGTTTAACTTGCTTCAACTTGCTTTTCTTTTCCGGCAAACATTTTCAACCAACACTCGCCTCATCTCTTCCCCCTTCAATTCTTTACCCTTGAATTTTCTGCATAAGTTACAAGTATTTTACCCCAGATACAATATCCTACTCTTAGTTTTAGTCTGCTCTCTACCTAAAAGAGAAAAGATGACAGAAATACAAGCCATAAATATGCACTAACCTGGTGACCATGCCTGATCGACACATAGTTTTTCTGCTGACAGTTTCACCGAATGATTGTTTCCTTTGTGATGACAAAGCCATTAATAACTTATGACCCCTCTCAGGCATGACAGGAACATCTCTGCACTTCTCCCCGTTTTGCGTATTATAAGGTTAAAAAAAGTGGCTGTGATAGCTGCTGTATGCTCAACACACAAAAGGAAAAGAAACCCTGCCCCAACTGCTTGTGCATCTGCACTGCGGCCAAAAGGGACGCCTAGGCAATGACTTGTTTCCTTTGTTACTTCCTGTTTCCCCCAGTGTTAGTGGGCAGCACTATCTTTGTCAGATTTCCCAACTTCCCAGAGAGGTTATAAAATCAAACCCTGCATACCTCAAACCTCTGTCAGATGGCGAGCCAGAAAGCAGAGGGGATTTTCCAGTGCTCGCTTGCTTCCGACTCACCTTTCAACAACTACTTTCCCTTGGGAGAAAAAGGAAGTAGTCCTTTTTTCTTACAGTGTACTCAGGCTCTCACACCAGCAGAGACACAGCTCAGAAATGCTGCCTGTGCTTCTGAAGAGCCTGTGCTTCAGGTACTGGCACTGCACCACAGAACTATGATAAGTATTTCACCTCTCTTTTCTCTCCTGTAGCTGGAGCTTGTCCTTCCCTCTTCAACGCAAGAAATTAAAAATAGCTATTTTGAAAGATTATGCAGCATATACATGCTTTAGAGCAAGTCTTGCCTGTATGTCTGACGCTACACAAACTACAAAAGACAATAAAATTTGAATCCAAGAGGCTTACAACGCAAGGGCATCAATTCTACAGGACAAGTACCGCCAACTGAGGTAAGAGGCTTACAATGCAAGGGCATCGATTCTACAGGACAAGTACCGCCAACTGAGGATGAATAAATGCCATTGTTTTACACTTACTTTCATCTGGAGCTCTTAAAAGGATTCAAGTGTTTCACTAACTTTGTCTGGAATTAACCAAGACCCCGGGCTAGAAAGTTCAAATAAGACAAAAACAACTAGCAAGTTTCAGAATGATGGACAAAACCTACATACATGAGCATGCCAAGTAAAGCTTACTTCACATATTTTTAGGGAAATGGACGTGAATCTGTACTCCAAAATCAAAGGAAGAAGTTTCCATATAACGTCTTTTCTTTTTGTAAACTACCCAACAGTCAAAGCATAGAAGAAAATAACATTTCAGATACTGGCGATGGCTGTATCGGCTAGAAAAGCAATTCTCAGTCTTCACCACAGGGCACCCATTTGCACTCCTTCCATAGCCAGGCTATTTAGGAAGGGGAAGCAAACCATAAATATCGCACACCTGTTGTTAGCTAAAAGGATCAGCATATCAACACAAAACCCCAATGCTATTTAGTAAGAATCAATCCCCAGTTGTCTCAGTGGCTTAATTAACAGATTTTTCACACAGAAAAGATGTGCTACATCTCAGCAGTTTGTGAAGTGAATTCACTTGCTTTATCTGTTACAATATCAGTTACCAATTTAGACTTTAAGCATTAACACACAATGCTTTAAAGCGATCTTTCCATCCCCAGTTCTCTGCTAACTAAGCAAACTCTTCTAAGCTTGCATTACCGTCTTTGCAACCTTTATCTCTACCTCAGTAAAAAAGCTACATAAAAATGACAGCATTTGAGTGTATGTATCACTGGAAAAAAATCGGTTCCTCTTTTTGGTTTTCCCCTCCCAACTCCGCAACTATACTACCATGCTCTTTGGCCTCAACAGTCTCATTCTAATTATGTCTCATTTATCCAAGACATGTTCCTGAAGTACTGCTTTTCTACTCTAACCTTTCTGATGCTGTCCTCTCCCGTTCTTCACTTAAGCATTCAGAAATACAGAAATTTTCATTTCAAGTTCCAAGATCCCCTTTCAATTTTCCTGGTGATTTCCAACACTGTCAAGATGGTCACAGAGTTAGAACAGAGGCCATTTCACACATGCACACAGACAAGTTGGTGTTCCACTGAGGAACACACACACACAAAAAATTTTTAGATGTTTCAGTTTTGGAAGAATGAAAATTCAGCTTAACTTTCTGACCAAACATTAATCAGAAGGGTTATGTTTCAAAATTGCACATAAAGAGTCTGAAGAGACATGAAAACCTTATGGATTTGATTAACATGTCAGGGAAGTGAAAGAGTATTAAATTTATCCTTCTTCACAACACAAAATTTAGTGTTGCAAAGAACCCTGGTATATGGTTTTCAGACCACTAACCTTCATTTGTCCCCACAAAAATCAGTGGTGAGAAGCAGCCTTGCATCAAGCTAGCCTAGGGAGAATTTAACTCAAAAGGAGTGACTTCATTTCTTCAACATTATGAAATTTCACTCAGATAGCCTTAATAGGAAGAACCAAAGCATCAGAAACCAACATTTGGATTTCATTCCAGCAGGGCCACTGTCTGAGCAAGTCAGCCAATCATCTCTGCCATTGCTAGGAACAGGTCTTGCTCCCTGTCATAAGCAGTCCTACTTATCTTTAGCTAATGGAAGGCAAGAGCAATAAAATATACATCTAGCATTATGCTGTCCTTGACAGTGTAAGTTCACAAATCTAGCTGACAGGTTGAGTTGTCTCTGCAGCAAGAGAGCTTCCTCTAGCTGACCAATTTACAGGAAACTGCAAGAATGGACTCTAAATAAAAAGCAGCATGAGAAGACCACAGCAACAGGCAAGGAAGAAAAATTAAGAAAGCAACAAAAAAAATCAAAATAGCGTAAAAACCACTTTCCTTCAGCTGCAGCAAGTAGTCAGCTCAGTAGTCAAGTTCTACTCAGAATAACATGAGTTCATACATTATATATTCCCATAAAAGCCTACAGTATAGTAAGGCATTAAAGAAGGCCACATTCTGTTGAAGTTTCACTGACTTTAAAGAACTTGAATCAGGAGTAGATTATTATGAGTTTTATTATTTTATTAATTCTACCAAACTAGTTTAGTCCCACGTTTCTAGATCACAGTGGAAACACATCCACTATATTGAGAGATGATGTATCTCCACAACTGCAGATTGTAAAAGAGCAAGTGTAAATTACTCGCCTGAATCCTTCATCTGCTAGGTAAGGCAGTCCTGTGAAAATGTGAATAACCATGCATCAGAATTACTTCTGCTGGGTGACCTGCAGAATAATAATTCAAAAAAAGAAAAGGAAAAAAAAAAAAAAAAATCAGCAAAGGAGAGAAATGAGGCCAGAACTTCCAAAAATCCTCTTTCAATGCCAAAAGAATTCCTATTCTTTAAACTTCAACTATAATTCCCTCATTCAGCTTACTTAGGAAGAGCTGAAGAAGCCCTAATAATATATTTACTTTACTTATATATATTTAAAAAGTAGCTGAAGCCTTGATAATATATATTCAATCTAAAACTGAGAAACACCTCAAGTCAAAAAGCTTCTGAGTTTCTATTTATACCCCACTGCTCTTAAGCTCTGAACATCTGTGGACCTATTGTTGGCTTGGAACTTCAAAAAAGCCAGCCAGCACTGGTCTGCAATAAATAAGCCACAGTTCAGAGAAAGAGCGTATCAATTTTAAAACAAAGTTGTAACTTTTCTTGGTTGTTTCACCAAACAGTTTGGCACAAGTCCTAGAAGATGATATGCTGACTTTGATTTTGGGATACAGTTAATGTCATATATCGCTCAAAGTATTTGCAGTATACGCATAGCTTGTAAAAAACAAATTACGCTGTGCAGCTGGAAGAGAACCTTCTGCAAACTCTCAATATAAGAACATTATCATTTAACAGATTCTCTTACATCAGCTAGCCTTGAAAAATAACCTAAGACTTCATACTGATGTAAATAAGGATTGAATTAAAATCAGTATAGCTATCCTAGCATAATTTTCTGTGTTGGCAATTTTATTATGAGTAGCTTTTCAAGTTAAGTTTAAGGGATTTCTACTGAATCAAAAGGCCCCTCAAAACTGTATAGGAGTATTCACCTCCCTATATAGGAGTTTGAGATAACTGGGTGTCAAGTCTATACCAGTCAGACTATACCAGTAACACCTGGTATAAGTAACACTTAAAATAGAAGGCAAGTTCTAAAACATCTTCGCTGCTTATCATATTTCTTTAAAATAAATTCAAAGACACACTACCAAGCAAGACTTCCATTTACTATTCAAACCAGATGGACAACTTCTTTGTTTGTTTAACTGTTACCTATATACAAGGTCCTTGTAAAAAAGACTGTAAATGCAGCTATGGTTATGATTAAATTATATCCTTCATCAGTGCTTGTAGAACAATTTAAACTAAACCATAGTTAAAAAAAAAAAAATCACGTAACTGAGCAGAAGTACAAACACGACTGCCAAAGTCCTATTCCTGCAGTTGTGCTGCAGACAGCTGCAAAGGGAGTTTCCCCAAATACACGTAGACACTTGAAGTGGGAGTTTCCACAAATTACTTATTTCCTTGGCAGAAGTTTTCGATTCTAAGGTATTACAGTTGAAACAATTTTACCGCTAGGCTGGTTTGTGATGAACTACATACAATTCTATCACTAATGTACTCATAATAGATAATTTAGGAAGTACTGTTAGACAACAAAATAACTTCTGCTTACATGTCAAAACACCTTTAAGCATTTAAGCTGGCAGACCATTGGACTTCAGTAAAAACAACACCGGTCACGAGCGGTGTTCCCCAGGGC
>NW_009188653.1:0-1575 GCF_000690835.1 Fulmarus glacialis
GTGGAAAAAAAGCTAATTTTCCTACCATATTCTGCTCCCCCCCCGCCCCGCCTGCACTCTAAAGGGAATTTTGAGACTTAATTATTTTCATTCCCTGCTAGACTAAATAATTAGGCGAAGGGACTGTTTTCCTTAAGAACATTACGCTCCATACTCCACGGAGTTTATTCTGTTAATGGAAACTCTACACCTTAAATAGCCAAGGGACTTTCAAAATGAGTTAATGCCTTCGAAATGAAATTTCTGAGACCAAAGTTTGTAGGTTTCTTTACAACTCTAGAAATTATAGTATTTTTTCAAGTGTGATAAACTTAAAATGAGAAACAGGTGACTGATTAAAAATGAGGGTATTGTTGAGCACCCAGCCTAGCTGAGTGTGAAGCTTTACTTCAAGCACAGTGATGTTTGTGGAATGTGGATTTACAAAATATTATTGTGCAGTGGATAGTTCATAAAACACCAGCCATCATAAATCTGAACGGTAGGGCTTTGGCTGAGAAATTAATAAGTGTTTAACACACCGTCATGGAAACAGACTGCAACAATGAAAGAAAACAAAAATCAGATTTTGCCTACAGGAGGAGGAAAAAAAAATCAGGTTTTATTTTTGACTGAAGTGTTCGGTGTCTCTGATATTAAATCATGTTCACTTAAGGACTTTTATTCCAATTATAGTAGCACTTTGTTGAAAAAGCCCCAACATGTAGCTGAAGACCTGGATTTGTAGCGGTGGTGTTATTTATGGAGGCAGCGCTTCCCATTTGATGCTCCCTGGCTGCAGGAACGCAAGAAGAATATAGCGTTTGGTATTCTTTTTTTTATTTGATTGCCCATTTATTTCCCATTTGTGTCACAGCTACTGGGCTTTATACCTGGGGGCGTGTTGGACTGGATTTTCAAGCCGTGTAAGTCACCATGGACCCTGGCAGAAGGTGTAGGTGCTTTCCCGCGGGATCTGCGGAGATGTACAACCCAAGTCACGGGAAGGGCTTTGCCGTGTTCGCACGGTGTAGAAGCCACTTTGGGGGCTGCTCCCCTGGACCCCCCCGAGGGGTAATTCTGTAGCTATGGAGAGCGGTGCTGAGAGCAGGCAGGGATTATCGGGTTATTGGAAAATATGGGCATCATTGGGGTGTAGGTGGAAATGACATTTCTGTTCTGCAAGGTCTCTTCCCAGAAGTCTTTAGAGGAGCGGTGCTCATGGGCATGGGATGCTCCGCGGGGACGCGAGTCCTTCAGGGTTTGCACGTGGTTTTGCTGAATCCCAAGTGCCTCCTCTCACCCCGAGGCATTTCCCTGCCGGGACAAGTCTCCCTCCAAGCATCCGTGTGGTCCATGCAACGTGACAGATGTAAATCTGCAGAGTCCCCAAAGCCTCTCCCACAAGCGCTGGTGTCTTCTGCATAGAGAAGTAAAATATTTTGTATGGTTTTCCCACTGAAAAATGGCTTTGCCAGCAATGAAACTGTCCTGGGAAGTGACAGGATCCTCAGAGGTGAAAAAGTATAAACACGTTCTTTTGGCTTTCTCACTGGGTTTCGCCATGGTGAAATGTTTTATTGCAGTTCATTTCTT
>NW_009188653.1:1606-8265 GCF_000690835.1 Fulmarus glacialis
CTATAATTTAAAAGGAAATCTTTAATTTATCGTCAAAATTGCAATGTTTGATATTATCAGAATGAAATGATTCCGCTGTCCTGAATGAAAGTTTAAGGGATTTTCTTTTGGTAAAAACAACCTCAGTCTTTCAGCGTTGTCAGGGAGGGCAGAGCTCATCTCGAAGCATCGGGGTTTCCCCCCGGGGTGGGAAATCTGGTTTCCAGCCACCTCGTAGTGGCAGCAGATGCAGCCGTGGGGCATCTGGACTGCGCCGCGTGTCCCGTGGCCGTGGGGGACGTCTCCCTCGGCAAGGACAGCTCCTGCCTTGGCTCCATCGGGAGCATTGGCCGCATCCCCATCACACCTGCGGAACACTAAACTAAAACCCACAGGCTGGGTCTGTCTGTGCCGAAAGTGCTGTGAGCCCCGGGGAGAGCCAGGTTTCCTCCCCCAAGGTTTGCTCTGCCCTCGGGATAGATGCAGCCTCTGAGCCTCCCTTTCTAAGCTGGGGGAATGAACCCACTTTCCCGTCTCCCAAGAGAGCTTTGAGGATGCTCCGGCTCTGCAGGGCCAGACCTTGCAGGAGCCTTGGAGAAAGAGAAGTCAGCGGCGTTGAAAAACAACCCATAAAACTGCCCTTATTCTGCAAACTTGGGCCAAGATGAATTTATGATCCCTCCCGCTAACGGGGCTAGAATAAGCAAGAAAGCCGATGATGGAGGCTCTGTTACTGTAATGAATTTGTACTTTCCACTGCCACTTGCTTCCTGATTTACAATGGAATGGGGAACCTTGAGATAAAAAAAAACAACAAAAAAAAAAACCCCAAATCGAAAAGACGCCCCGTGTTTTGGTTTCTTTCTTCCCTCTCCCACCCCGCCTTGCCCTGTCAGGCCATTAATTCTAACAGAAACCACCGGCTCTGGTTTTTTCCCTCGAACCCCTCAGCTGTTGCAGGGAGACAGCTGCACCCTCTGGAACTAATTACAGCTGTCTGGGAGATTTAGCCCTCCATCCCAACAACTCCAATATTGCTGCTAATTTTTAACACGTACAGTTGGAAGATGTCATAATAGGCTGATATATGATCGAATCTTAAAAGTGCTACAGCGCAGCTGCTACCGGGCATCTGGTGGGATGAATATATTGATTTAAAAAATAATGCTTATTATTTTTAGCCTTTCTGCCCTCCCCGAGGCTGTAGCTTTGCCCGACCCGGGTGGTGATGGAGAGCGGGGGCTTGCCCAGAAGGGTGGTGGCAGGCGGGTCCCGGCATCCCGTGCGGGGCGGTGGGTCCTTCTGGGCGGCTCGGTGGTCCCCCCTCTTCCAGCCGTCCGCACCGGGATCAGCGCCGTCGCTCTGCCGCACGGCTGTTGCGCTTCTCCTCCCAGGCACCGCCGTTGGGCTCGGGGGAAGCTGCCAAAGGGGCCCTTCTGTCCCTTGTCCTCCATCGCTGCTGTTGTTATAGCAGAGAGGGTTTTCCATCTCCTGGAGGAGAAATGTCTGACTTGCTTTACCTGACCGTATCTTGTTTCTGGCCTCTCAAGTGATTATTTTGCCCTCACGTGTCTCCCAAGGGACCTAACCTGGGCTCAGCTGGTTCAGCCTGATGCTTGTCCCCAAAGGGGCCCTTCTGTCCCTTGTCCTCCATCGCTGCTGTTGTTATAGCAGAGAGGGTTTTCCATCTCCTGGAGGAGAAATGTCTGACTTGCTTTACCTGACCGTATCTTGTTTCTGGCCTCTCAAGTGATTATTTTGCCCTCACGTGTCTCCCAAGGGACCTAACCTGGGCTCAGCTGGTTCAGCCTGATGCTTGTCCCGAGCCGTTTCCCCGCCCGGCTGCGGTAGCTGGTGCCCGGTGCTTCCCGAGGAGCCAGGAGGAGCTGCCGGCTTGCGTTCGACCAGTCAGTCCTGGGAAAGTGCTTGCAGCTGGGATTGTCCTTCCTGACCTTTCTGTCTGTCTCCTCTGAAACGTGGGTCTTGCTCATCCTTCTCTGAGTATGAGTGACCACCTGTGGCATTAAACCTCTCTTTAATGTACATGAAGTCAGATAGCTTCTTCGTGACCTTCTTGAAGACGTTCCCATTTCTCCAGAGCAGCAAGCAAGGTCCACGCATGCTGGCAGTCTCCTGTGTCAGAGGGGGGTCAGAGACCTGTGGATCCCTTCCACCAGCCAGAAGGTCTTTGTGCGAGCCCCAGAGTTGCACAAAACACAAGCAATGGCTGATAAGGTGATCTGGAGCCTGTAGCAGCTTCTTGGTCTGCAGGCGACCACGCATGCACGCGTCTCGCCTGAGTTACAAGCTGTCCAGGGCTCCAAGTGAAGCTTGTAAACTCTGTGAGCCCTGAAATGATGGACTCCAGGGTGTTAATGCTTCGGTCCTCTTAGTGCAGGAGCGCGTTCGCTCCCCAAATCCCGAGAGGAGAGAGCAGGTCCAGCGAGGCAGCGCTGGAGGAGTTTGCAAATCCTGTAACTTCAGGACTGAGGCACCCAGGTAGATTATAAATACTGGGGTAGCTTGTAAACTCTATGAGCCCTGAAATGAGGGGCTCCGGTGAGTATTAAACTCTGCAATTTTTACATCCGAGAGCCTTGCAAGGAAAGATTCCCACAGGCTCCAGGTTTTCTGCGTTTCTCCCACAGCCCTTAACCCAGGGAAGGACGGAGAGGACGCACAGCGCAGGGTCTGGATGCTGCCCTCGTATTCTGATGCTCAGAGGAGTTCTGATGCTCAGAGGAGTTCTGATGCTCAGAGGTATTCCCGCTGCAGTTTCTCCGTCCTGCAGCACACGTTGGCTGCTGCAGCCGTGTAAAGGCTCTTTGGTACCTCCATTGACCAGAATGGAAACCTTCAAGTCTTGAATCCCAGAGAAGTGCTGGTGGGGCAGGACAGCGAAGAGCCGTGGGCTGTGGTGTGCCGGAGCTTTAGAGCTCATTGCTGGGTGAGTGGTTCAGCTCCTGGAAGAGCTCAGCTCCATGGAGTTTACAAACTCCACAGCCACTGGCGCTGTGCAGGTTCCTCCTCCATGGATCTTGTCATCCTGACGTGGACCGTGCATCCCAGCACTCCAACTCACGGCTCAGCTGGAGCGGGCTGGGGGAAGCAGAGTGACCGTGGCGGGGACAAGAGGGTGGCTGAATTTAGAGGTCGGGGGGGCTTGGAGGGACCCTTCGGATTGATTTAGGCTCTGAACAGAAGAGCCTGAAACATAGTCAGATAGAAAGGCAAACTTTATACCACAAAAATGCATCTTCACTTGCATGTGGTCGCTTTAATGCTCACACGGTTCTAGTTTTACATGCCGATCCCTTTGATAGCAAACATTTTAATAGACAGAGAACATATGGGAAAAATCATACCAAATCAGACGATAGATATTATTTAATCTGGGCAGGCAAGCCCATTCGAAAGGGACAAGGAAATTTTCATTCCAGAGGGGTTATAGGACAGTCCTTGAGGTTGGGGAGAAGGCGCTTCTGTGTCTGAGCAGAGACCTGGCATCTCCGGAGGTCTCCTAGGTCTGCCCCGGGAGCTCGGATAAGTCAGCTGCTCTCTGTGCACTGCATCCCTGTCTAGGAAATGGGAACTTTGCCAGATGGGGTTTGCCGATAGCTCCTTCAGCGAGGGGCACCCCGTTATACCCATATTGTGGGTGTACGTGGAGACGGGTCCAGCTTGGTAGATGCTCTGCAGTCGCTTAGCAAAGAAAAAGCCCCAAAAGCCCCGGTGTGGCAGGCGGAGGGAGGCTTCGAGCAGGAGAGGGACTGACACAAAGTCAGCCACTGAAGCTTTTTTGGGAGGTGGATATGTTTTTTGAATTCAAGAAAGCAATCAAGTAGCACAGCTTGGAAATCTCTAACCATCCCAGACAGGAGCCTGCAGGCTACCTGGACCCGCGGGAATGTTGCTGTTCAGTAATGCTCTAATTATTAACAGGAAATTTTGTGCTCCTGTGAAGTAAACACTGTGGGAGTAACACTTCAGCCCCCGTTTGACTTTTACCAGCCTCAGAAGAGGCGCGGGAGAGCGGGTGTAGAAATGGCCCTGACTGTAATGAAGGCAGCAGCTGCAAGGGCAGCATTTATGGTGACGAGATGCAGGTTTGTGCACCCCGAGCCCCCGGCCAGGGCTGGGGCATTGCCCCCTCCTCTGCCCCTTTGCCTTCCCGTATTTGAGGGCTGGTATCCCGCCTCCCTGCAGCCCCCCCATAACGGGCCGCGAGGCAGGGTGCCGGGGCGGCCTGGGAGGCTCTGCCGCGGAGCGGTACGGCAGCGGGGGACATCTCCATCCCCGCGCTTCCCTTGGCACCCAGCCCTTACCAGTAGTTTAAATGAGAGCTGTCCCAGTGCAGCTCCAAATGCATTACTCTGGGCTTCCTTGGATCCCCCCTTCGTCCTCAGCGGAGAGGGAAACGTGGAGATATTTGTCCTATTTTCGTTCCAGCCAGGAGATAATCGGAAAACATGATACTGCCGGTTGCTGCAAGTCAGCAGCAAACGATGGGCGTGATGAACAGCTCCGCGTTAATGTGTTTTGTTAGGAGAATTGTTTCTGTATTGCTCATCTGGGTACCCAGCAAGACTTAAATTGAGATGTCGAGATGTGATTGCAGCAGACCTTTTAATTGGGTGCAGTTTTATCCGTTGTCTGCGATCTCTCCTGCTTCCCATCAGAGTGCCAGTGTTACGAAGGTGAGCGCTAATGGCAAATATATAGGAGTCGTCCCTAATTATTTTAGCAGTAGGAAGGAACTTTACGGCTGCCTGAGGTGCAGCCCCGGGAGCGAGCAGCTGCGGGAGCATGGTGCCCTGCTCAGTAGCAGGGTTTGTATTTTAGTAGTGAAGCAAAGCAGGTTTAAATGAGCATTGACATGACTTTGACATTTTTATATTGTGGGTTATTTTATGAACTTATCCAGCAAACGCGGCGATGCACTCTGCAAACAGGGACCACAACGCTGGAGGACCGGGGTGTTACTCCTTCTCTTGTCAGCATGCCCTACATCAAGCGGGACCAAACCCCCCGAACCGAGCGGCATGGTTAGCCTCTGAATGTGTTTCGCGACACTGATGAATGCTTCTTTCTGCACTGTTTTAAAATCTCCTTTTCTGTCAACTCCCAGGGCGGCCAGAAAACAGATGCGCTCGTAGCCCCGCTAATAAGCTGCGGAGCAGAAGGCGCAGCCGCTGGCTGTGGAGGTGCGACGCTGGGTGGGGGAGCTGGGGCGGGAGTCGGGCACTGTACCTAAAAATGTCCCGGCAGAAATACTCCATAGTTGCTCTCAGAAAAGAAAAAAAAAATATTTTCCTGCTTTTATTATTATTCTTTCAAACTTGGTGGTAGAGAGGTGTGTGGAGCGCGCGGCGGCGATGGGGGGCACGCAGGGCGGGGGTGTTGAAGCTCCTCTGCCTTGTGCATCGTTCCAAAATTGCATCAAGAGGAGCCCAGGAGCTCCCCGGTGCCTCGCTCCAGCAGGGACGGCTGCGTCGCTGCGCCCGGCTGCGGGCACCCCAGGGATGGATGGAGCACCGGGGTGCGGGAGCCAGCCAGGCTGAGCACCCTCGAGCTGATTTCTCCATCCAGCTACGGAAAGGCTTAAAAACTCCACTCCGAGCGGACCGTAAATAGGGTCCGAGGCCGCTCCACCTCTGCCCGGCAGCGGTGCCAGCCCCTCCTGAGCAGGCTGTGCTTTGTTTCTCTGCAGGTGGATCAGAGGGGAACACTTCAAGTACAAATTCAGCCGACCCGGGGGAAAGCACGCCAGCGAGGGGAGGTGGTGGATTCGGAAGAGGATCGGCCCTTACTTCCCCCCTGTCAACCTCCAGGGCCTGAAGAAGTTTTATGAAGACAGGAATTGGCCGTACCCTGTGCGGGACTGATGGAGGAGGACAAGCAAGGTCAAGAGGGACCGTCTGGGAAGCGGGAGAGCGGTCAGCTCCCTGACAAACTACATGTCTTGCCTCTCTCTGTATTTTTTATCCATATCCTTGTTTACACATATTTTACAGAAGGTTCCCAGCCAACCTGTCCACCTGCTGTTGTGGTCTGGTTTTTCTCATCTTTCTGTTTCTTTCTGTTCATCCTTCTCGCCACGGCCTTGCCTGATGATTGATTTCTTTTGCCAGGCTGCTCCGTTTGGAAATCATCGGCTCTAGAATTTGGGAAAAAGGTGAACAAATACTGCGATTAGTTTTGGGTAGGTTGGTGTTGCTTTCCCCGACCCATCGCATTGTGTGGTGGCTGCAGAGGTGCAAGGGGAGATTTTGGGGCCGTCTCCAGCCTCAGCCAGTGCCCCCCGGGGCTCACAGGTTCCCTGGGGTCCGGCATCAGGCAGAGCAGCCAGGTCCTGCTCTGTAGCCAGCTCATGCGGAGGAGATGCTGGCCCGGCACAGGGCACCGCTCCTCCATCCCATCCCATCCCATCCCATCCCATCCCATCCCATCCCATCCCTACGTGCACCACCAGCACTGAGCCATCAAAGCTGCTTTATTCCCAGCATAGCTGTCCGCACGCTGCCCTCGCTGTCACCCTGGGAAGGGCCCGGTCGCCACCTTCTTACCGCAGGTTAATGACCGGGCTGAGCTACGTGTCCTGCCTGCCGGTCAGGTCCGGCTGTCCCGCAGTTCGTCCCCGGGGCAGCACGGCAAGCCGGGGCTGGGCAGCGGCCCCCGGC
>NW_009188653.1:8400-8632 GCF_000690835.1 Fulmarus glacialis
TAATGGGAGGGAACTGAGAGCAAGAACGTGGACGGCGTCTGAAACAGCCAGCAACTGGCCGGGGTAGTTTATAATAATCGATTGCTTGTTAGCACATTCTGCTGCACACGTTTCTTTTTGCAGGGGAAAAAAAAAGATCAAAGCAACCTGTGTAACGCATAAAACCCCGTTGTATCAGGCTTGCCTGCAGAAAGCCGCAGGTTTACTGAGAAACCCAAAATAGCTCCTTGCT
>NW_009188654.1:0-755 GCF_000690835.1 Fulmarus glacialis
AAAAAAAAAAAATGTCCTCTGAATGGCATCAGCCTCCGTTTTGCAATCAGCCCTCCCCAAAGGAGAGCTTTCCTGCTTAGCTGAAGGCTTACAACCCTCATGTCTTGCCTCTTTCCTTTTTTCTTTTTTCTTTTTTCTCTTTTCTTTTCTTTTCGTTTCTTTTCTTTTCTTTTCCTTTTCATTTCCTTGCCTTGCCTTGCCTTGCCTTGCCTTGCCTTGCCTTGCTTTGCTTTGCCTTGCCTTTTCTCTTCTCTTCTCTTTTCTTTTGCCTCCTGCATTTCAGTTTGGTAAATTCAGCCAAAGCAGATTCAACTGGATTTTTCCAATTTCATTCAAACCAGGTGCTATTTTCTTCCTAGTTTGTAACTTAAACATACATTTATTTGTTTGATTATTTTCTTTTTTTTCTTTTCTTTTCTCTTTTCTTTTCTTTTCTTTTCTTTTCTTTTCTTTTCCTTTTCTTTTTTCTTCTTTTCTTTTCTCTTTTCTTTTCTTTTCTTTTCTTTTCTTTTCTTTTCTTTTCTTTTCTTTTCTTTTTTCTTCTCTTCTCTTTTCTCTCTTCTCTTCTCTTCTCTTCTCTTCTCTTCTCTTCTCTTCTCTTTTCTCTTTTTTCTTTTCTTTTCTTTTCTTTTCTTTTCTTTTCTTTTCTTTTCTTTTCTTTTCTTTTCTTTTCTCCTTTTCTTTTCTTTTTTCTTTTCTTTTCCTTTTCCTTTCTCCTTTTCGTTTTTCTCTTCTTTTCTCTTCTTTTCTTTTTT
>NW_009188655.1:0-9451 GCF_000690835.1 Fulmarus glacialis
CACCCGTTCTTCTTACGGCACATGGGGACTTAAAAAGAAAAAGGAAAATTGTCTCTTACGACAAATATTGGATGAAATCTATATGGGTTTGCTTTATTACTGTTGTTAACATTGTATTAATTGAACTAGTATAGTGAGTCCAAAAGTGTCCATTGTAATTCAGTGCTGCTAGACTGTTATCTTTACAGTGGTGTATGTCTGTGCACTTCCTGTTCGATTCCTTGGAGTTGTGTGTTAATCTTCTAGGATATCAGGTACAAATAACAAAGAATATACTAAAAGAATGCTTTGGAAATTTGAAGAAACAGAAGGTATAACTAATATTCTATAGAGAGGGTAAGAGTTGACAAAGTCCCACAAAAAAAAGAAATTGGGGAGAAATTTTCCTTTACATACAAGATCTTGTGGATCTTTTGAAATCAGTACTGGCGGAACAAAAAGAATACAAGTGCAGAACTTGATACTTTAGAAATTGAAGTAAAACTACAAATACAAAATGTGTTATTTGTTAGAAGACTAATAAATAGAAATAATTCAGTATCACTTACAATGTGTCCCATTTCAGTGACAACGAACAAACAATTTTCTATTATCAACAGATATAGAAGAAACTTGCACCCGGGAGGAATTAACTTCTCCTTTACATGCTATATGATTTTATAACAGTAAAGCTATGGTTGACCTTAAGTACCTAATGGCATAACACGATTCTGCCCAACCTATTGATGGAATTTGCTTCTGTAACATTTTGAGTTCAACCATCAAATGAATCACACATCGTGAGTCAAGTGCTTCCAAATTTATCAGCACCAGTGTTTTTAAAATAAACTGGAAAAAAAAATTAAGCAGGGAAATGTTCCTATAAAACCTACTTCAGAAATCATGCTGTAGGTTTTAATTTAATGGGAGAATTGACTACTTGACTATGAAGTCAGTCATCATAATTTACAAATGATATTAGTTCAAATAATCTTGGAATTGATAATATTTTAATGATGGATCTTGGTACAAATGTATAATTTACTAGAAGTTTTCAGCTTCAAATCTTTGCCCTGACACAGATTTCTCATTAGTCTGTCAGACAGAAGAATACACAGTTTAGATAGTTGGGAAAAAGGTGAGAAAATCCTACTGAATCCTTTTAAGGATTTGAATTATTTTACAGGATTTCAGTGTTCTGTTTTGAAATGTCAACGAATATGAGATCTGGCTAGTTTAAATTTTCTTTTCAGAATTCTTCTCTTAGGTAAAAAGTTTTAAAAGAGTATTTGAATTCAAAACTGCATAAATTACAGTTAAGACCTTTTTACATGTTAGGAGAAGTATAATTTGCATTTTTTTATGAATTGGCTTCTGTGTCATTTAATTACTGCTTTGTATGGTGATTAAATAAATCTCTTCAGTCTCTTTAGATAAGATCTAGGTAAATTACACTTGTCATTCCTGTACAGGAATCTAAATTATTTTATTAGTAAATTAAAAAAAGCAACAAAAAAACCCTATCAACGAAACCAGTAGCTTATTATAAAAGGAAGTGGGATTCTTTTCCAGCAGCATGAATAGGGAAGAAGTAGCAAGAAGAAATGAGGTAATGTGAAGCTTTTTTTTAAACAAACAAACAAACAAACAAAAACCCCCACAAAAAACACAAAACAAACCCCAAAACAAACCATACAATTAAACCCCACTATTTAAAAGTATTTCAGGAGGTCTTTTACAAATACGAATTTTAAGCAATTAATTTGTAATCCAAATACAAAAGACAAATTCTTCTTTTTTATGATCTTTTTTCAGACTCATTACAGGATTATTAAAAATGTTGACCTTGTTTTAAGACAGCACTATTTGTGTAATTTACTAGGAAAACAACAGAAAACTTATTTGATAAAACTCCAGTCCAGTTTTTTTACTTAACTGTCCTAGGGAAGTAGTTTGTGGCATGTCATGATTTGAAGTGAAATCTATTGTCAGATTTAATTTAGAAACTTTCAGATGTTAATTTGCATGTTAAAATTGCATATTATATCTTTTTACTTTTGTGCTCTCAATAACACTGGCATATACTTGTGGCTTAAAGATCCTCTGTAAGAATCTAAAGTTTACAATACGTCAATATGATGTTTTTCCCTTTCTGTATAAAACATACATATGTAGTAGATGAAATGATTCATCACATAACTCTGATTTTTTTTTTAATTTTTTTTTTTTTTTAAGTTTTTAAAAAAATCTCAGGATCTAAAGGAATATGAATTTAGTTTTAGGCGTAATAATCCTTTGAATTATCTTTGTCAAATCAGTATGTTAATGTAGTTAAACTTCTAATTTAAAAGCAAACAAATGTGTTTACTGAAGCTTGTTCTCACGTGTTGTAGTTACCAAACCGGAAATATATTAAATCACTGCGTACAAAATGGCGTAAAGAATTTGTGATAATGATATTTGTTGAGTTTAACTTTTAAGTATGGTAAGTACTAACTTTAAAGCATGGTAAGTACTTTATATGAAAAGCACAGTTGCATAGAAGGTGTGTGCAACGTTAGCTGAGGTCTGTTGTAATTCCTGCACTTTAACACAGCAAATAAAAGTAATTTCAGTAATTTGTGGAGCTGTAGACAAGACTAGAGATCTATATCTTGAATATTTTGAAGAAAACAAAAGCTCTGCTCACCTCTTTGGATGAGGAAAATTACTTTCAGACTTGAAACTGTAGAGGAAACTTTTTAAGGACATGGTATTTCTACAGTTCCTATCTTTTTGTAAATAGTAGAGAAGAACATCTCAGTTCAGACCTTTAGTCATGTAACTCTAAACACACAAAACCCTCCAAAGGAGTAGAGCAAACCTGTCCCACTATAAGTCCAATTTAAATAAAAAAGGGAAAATGTATTTAGGAAGATAAAAGCAGAAACGTAAAATTCACCAAATATACGGGAAAGTAACTTTCTGAATCTTTGATTCAATTTCTTTCATTTTTCTCTAATACTGTTGAATGAAAAAAAAATAGAATATGTATATGCCTTAATTTCAGCAGTTATTTTTCTCTGTGTAAAATATTGACTACTTTCAGCACAGATTTCATCAATCATAGAAGGAAAGCCAGGTGTTTGTTTTAGGAATCATAGAGTATCTTAATAGCTTAGAGAAATATTAAACAGAAAAATTTTCAAAACTGGGAATAAAAATTACTTTTTAAATCCATATTTTTGTACTTAACCTAAAATGGCTTGACTGTTAAAAGGCAATTAATTCCTGTTGGTCCACTTCAATTAATTTGTTGGTATTCAGTGATTCAGATCCATTCAGTCTAAAGCTGGCCCTTCCCCTATGGCATCTACTTCTAAGACTTCTCTTTTCAAGTAGTGGAAGGAAATGAGAATGGGAAAGGCAGTGATTAAATTATTGCTGTACTTCATGGTTGAGTTGTTTAGGATTATTGAAAGTTGGCACCAATGCTAGTTTTCTCGAAACTCTGGACACTTAGTAATTCAGTTGATTCTTTACATTTTTTGTGTGTGTGTGTGTACATCTATATGTATTGTGTCAGGGAATTTTCAATTCAAATTTGTGGGAATTTTCAATGAATTTGTCATAGAATGAGTATGACTTTCACACTAACAGTACTTAACAGTACTTCATGCTGTTCCACTAGCATGATTCCACACTGATTTAGAGACATCTCTCCTGTCTTGAGAAAGTTACTGTCTTTTCTAATTTTAAAAAATACTATTTCTCTCTCTGTGTCTTTGGAATCTACATAGACTTTTCAGAGTAGAAGTTTGTCATTCTTGTTTTGTTTTTTTTTGTTTTTTTAATATATATTTATGTATATACACACACATACGTATCTCAGCAGTCTCAAGATAGTTTTTAAGATTACTCTGTATTTCTTGAAATTACAGATTCTCAGTTCTTGACAGATACTTTTGGGGGGGGCAATATTATAAATGATTTTGGGGGAAATGGTTATAAGCCCCAAATTCAAAATTAGCTAAACTGCTTTTCTTTAATACAAAAAATAACATCTTCATATATCAAGATGTTAAAGCAGTGATCATATCGTAGGAGATCATAAACTGGAGGATTGTGAATGTGATCACGTGTGCTGTTGAAAAAAATAGTACTAAAATAAAGTATAATTTCGAGTGTGGAGATTATATTGAAAGATGCAGATCTGTATATGACATCTCTTTATGCTATCTTAGAGTGTTCCTCAGCACATGACTTGCCTGCAATTCATGACTTAGAATATTCAAATACAATTTGAATTTGAGTTTTTAAATTGCTACCCTAATTGTATTCTAAACAATGTCCTGTAACTGCCATAGGGGTGAAATGCACCTCACCACTGGCTCTCTGGTTTGTGTAAGTCATGCCTTTGTGGGTCTTAATTTTTGAGGTCTTACCTGCCTAAGCATGGGATCATGTTGTTTTCTCATGCATAGGTGGAACCCTGGGCCAATTTCTGATATGGTAGTTCTGGTGGCCTGATTTAGCTGCTGATGCTGAAGTTTTTCTTCTGTCTTGATAAAGATGTTGATATTTGAATGATCAGTCACATCAAAGTATAATGATTTAAATGAAAAACACATGTAAGGCAATATATCAAAACTAATAGAATACATATGCTTGAGCTATTCCCTCGAACTTCACAGTCACAAGGGCTGTGAATGTCTAGGCTTTCTCTGTGTCCACTTGCTTCTTGTAGAGCAAGTAGAGCACCACAGATACGATGTGCTGGCCACCTGCAGGCAGTTTGCTCCTTTTTGTTGGGTCCAGAGTGCTTTTTTTTGATGACTCCAGGTTTGTGCTTTGCTAGGTCCTTTGCTAGGTGCTACACCTGCTAGGTGTAATCTTTCAGGCATGTGCTTACATATCCTTGTCTCTAGCCCTTGCTTAGACTAAGATAGGTGGAAAAAGGGAAACCTCCTTTTATCAATAAGCAGTTTTCTCCTTGTTGGCTAGGTATTCATAAAATGGATTTATAAATTCAGGACTTCTAGAAGCTTTCCACTGATTGAGGGAATGAGAGACCTGTTCCAATATACTTAACATTTCAGTTTTTTAGAAACTCACCCCAAAGACCTAGATTCACATTTCTGTTCTGTTTTTTTCCCACGCAGGAAAGTTTTCTGATAACAAGACACATGGAGTCCTCTTCATGTTTCAGGTTGGACCGAGTTTCCAGCCTGAACTGGCTCTATAACTTGGAGCATGCATTTCATTTATTTGTTCTCAGTTTGCAATCTACACTGTTTAAGAAGGGAGAAATAAGGTAAAAATGCCTGGAAGAGTTGCTTCCTTCCTGCTAAGAGCAATTAAACATGGGGATGAAGAGGTGCCTCCTAAATGCAGGGTGGGTAGGCAGAAGGAAAGAGGGGAGAAGCGGGAAGAGTAGCAGAAAGGATCTGGAGTGTGCAGTGTGCTTGCAGACACTTGCAGACTGCCAATATGAACAGAGAGTAAAAAGATAGCTAGACCTTTGTGGCATGGGAAGAAAAAGCTTCTCAGAGACAGGAAGGCCCTGGGGTAGCATTTGTTACAACCCAGGAAGTCACTGAATCAATTAAAACTGATACTCCAGTTGGCAGCATATTCTCTGTGTGAAAACTTAATGGTCCTAGTTTATATTCTAATAAAACTTGGCTTCTCTGAATTTTGATCTTTTGGGGTAACTCAGTAAAGGAAGATGTCTAGGCACTTTCCCCTCAAGGTTCTGGTCAACTTTTAGTCCCATTACGGGTTCTATTTAAAAAAAAAAAAAAAAAACCACCACCCAAAACCCCCAAAACAAAAAAAAACAACCACAAAAAACCCCACAAACAAAAAACCCCCCAAAACCCAACACACCAATAAAACCCCCAAAATCCAAACCCACTTTAATAGAATTTATCTGCCTGTCTAGAACTCTTGAAATATCTTAGGCAAGTTGTTAACTTTAATGGAATTCCAATACATCTGAAATTCTTAAAAATGTTCATCAAATCATACCTTGTGCAGTAACGTTAAAATAGAAGGGAAAGCTAATAAACATTTACTTCACTGGGAAATCTAATGAAGCAGTAGTTCACTAGGCAGCATGTCAATTAATGGACACATAATTTAAAGATCTGCATACCCAACAGCAGCTTCAGAATATGAGATCACGTCTGCTGTTCTTGTGCTTGTAGGGTCGGGTACTTTGGCTGTTGTGAGTTCAGCTACTGACTGAATGTACTTCAAGCCTGAGTAGTATGTCCAGAATAATTGTTGTAAATTTATCTTATATTTTGTTGACTGTATTTTGCCATTTAGTGAGGCAGCCATCCTGCCAAGTAGCCTTTCCACATGGATATTTTAGCGATCCCCTTAATCAGTTTGATGTGAAAATGCCCCAGAATCTTAGGCTTAGAAAATCTGCTTACTGTTTTGTTCTTTTTTGATACCTTTCACAATGAGTTTTTTCTATTCCAAAACTAAGTCTGCAAAACTGACTTCAGCCCTTTTTTTTGCTTTGGCATGGCAGCAACTTGAAGGTTATGTCAAGTCACATTTTATCTGTAATATATAAGCTCTTATAAGCCTTCTCTGATCAGATTTAGTACAGAAGACTTTCCAACTGGACACATGGATCTTGCAGTATAGTTTTTAAACAGCATTTGTCAGACCTGTCATGAGGATAAAGCTTTGACTCCTTCCCCCGCCCCGTGTGTGTGCGCGCTACTGAAAAAAGAAAAAAAAAAAAAAAGCAAAAAAAGAAAGAAAAAAAAGAAGAAAAAGAAACATTAATTGAGCTAAAAGTCTCTAGCCTAAAATCTACCAGCCCCAACCCCACAACATCATCTCCTGCCCAAAGGAAGTTATCGGCAGAATAAACAAGCCATCAGTAAAGGCATCTGGGAAAGAAGCAGGAAACAGAGTAGCTGGTTCATAATTTTCATTGGCTTTCATCTAAGGCTTCTAAGTCTTTCGTAATGCAATCTGTGTGGAAGAGATCTCATGTGACTCTTGAAACTTTGCTGTTATTAATCAACTAATTTCTCCTACAATAATGGCTTTTAAGAGTTTATTAAATAATCTGAAAAAGACACTGTGCCATATGGATCCTGTTCAATAAAATTGTTCCATTTTCGAAGGGGAAGTGCTGTGGCAGAAATAAAATAAGACAGACCATGTATCAGATGGGGTGCTTTTTGTGAGAAGCAGACTGACGTGAGAAGAAAGAGGGGGAAAAAAAATAGAAGTTTGTTTGGTCCAAATAGTCACTGTGATTGCCATGAAAGAAAGAAAAGGGATAGTTCATACAGTAAGTATAAGAGATAATGCGGATAATTTTGGTGGTAGTGTCAAACAAGGTTGAAACAATGAATTTGCAGAAGAATATGCTAAGTTTTAGATGCCGCTTTAATTTGCATGGAAAAGAAGAGAAGGAAATAAAAAATCCTCACTTAAGTGGTGAGTTTCTGCTGTGACAGTGGGGAGACAGAAGCTCCTTCCTGAGTAGAAGATTCTCAGTTCTTTTCCTCTAGTGGCTTTAGTTCATTTTTCTGGACATTCTTAGTTTGTGCTGGGTTGTTTTTTTTTTTCCCTCGTTTTATTTTAGCCTATGCTCTTCTTTAGTGGAGTGTTCATTCCTTTTGGTTCAAGATATGTTTAATTTGCTAATCTTTCTGCTGTTCCTGATATGTTTGCATCTTTCTGCACTAGTGCAATTTATACGTTGTGACAAACTTGTTTTGAAAAATTCACAGGAGATGCAAGAGTTATTGCTAACAGCCATCATGTACAATCTGTGGTGGTTCTTGACAAAGACTCGGTTTGATTTATGTTTACATTTCACCCATTAAGATCTTCAATGGAACAACTTTTTAAAAAAAATTATCCTGGCCAGTGATTTGGAATCAAATTTTAACAACAGGAGCATAGAGGGGTGAGGGTGGGGGGAAAAGAGGGATCGTTGTAGGGGGTATATCAGATACGTCAATAAGTTGGGGCACTAGAAAGTTACAGCAGTGCTTTAAATTGGAGAATAAGGAATGGAAGGTAAAGAGAAAGGCAGGAAGACAAAACTACCTTTTTTACTTGCTGGCTTGCCAAAATGTACAGACAGTAGAAAGTGGTTTTTTTTTTTTTTCTTTTTTTTTTTTCTTCCTTCTTCATCTTATTTAAACCTTAGGTGGACCCATTTAGTCATGTGTTTGCAAGACTTTATACATAGCTGAAATGTTCGTATGTGAAACCATTTGAAAGTAGGGACCTTGAAATTTGAATTATGGACAGTTTCCCCATTATTGGGAAAAAATCAAAACTTTGATCTGTCAAAGCTACTTATCTATACAAAACATTTATATAACTTGTATTTTATAATTATTGTGGCCTTGCATTAAAATGTTTAAATAGGTGTGAACCTTATAAAATGTTTGAAAAACAAACACAACTAGAAAAACAGCTAGCATGTCTGGGCCTGCCATGCTATGGAAATGGTCAACAAGGGAAATGGGTCTGATGTACATAAAAAGGCATCAAACCAACGGCAGGGAAAACCAGGGTTGGCAGCAGAATGAAATGAGCAAACAGGAACAGTGTGATGTCTGTGAAGATTTTGCTAGATTAATAATAAATAGGTATACATAAATAATTATAGTTTTTGTCAGTTTTAATGTCAAGTCATCCAAGGAAAAAAATCTGCATATTCGGAATTGAAAAATGTCAAGTTTGAGATGACAGAGGGAAAAAGGTGGTTGGGAACAGACAGGCAGCTTCTCTAAATATGTGTAATACTAAATACAGGTGATTATATTATTTGAAATTAAAAATAAGCTGTGATTCAGTTATTTTTAAATTGTTAGGCCTTCTCAGCTGCAAATTTCACCAGGTGCTAGGAGCAGTTGTAACAACAAGCATGTCACGTGTTACTTAAAAATAACATTCCTAGGCATCAGTGATATCTTTCCACTGAAGGAAAGCTGTTTAATGTGGCAAGAAGCTAATTCCTCTTTTCTCTTTTCCCCATATAATTTAAGATAGTTTCCAAAACTGTGTAATTCAGAAGCAATAACAACGATTTTAAAAGGTTGCCTTTTTGAAATTAATATATGGATGAATTAGGCAACTGCTGCATATGCTACGGATATTTTTCTTGCGGGTTACATCTAAAGCTGAATGAAGAAATACCCCTTTTGGCTTGTAAACCATATTTTTAAATATGATCTTGTTTTCCTTTATTGCACCTCATCGATCTCACTCATCTCACTGTAGCTTAAAGTATTATGGAAATCAATAGGCAAAAATAGAAGCCTGTATTTTTATTTTTTTTACAGCAGTGTGTCAGCACTAAATATGTATAGTTTTGCCCTTGTTGGACTGTACCAGTGGGATAAACTGGTCATTGTTCAACAGCTAAGTCAGGAGAAGCCTCAGAAGTCTGACTGTCCTCGTTTTGGCTGGGAATAGAGTTCAATTTCTTCCTAGTGCT
>NW_009188656.1:0-2599 GCF_000690835.1 Fulmarus glacialis
AGATAAAATAATAATAAAATAAAAGAAACCCCCATGCTTCCCCCAACTTCAGTAACTATGAAAACCGACGGGAGACGGGGAGTGCCCTGCAGGCACGGGAGGTGCCCCGCGGGTGGGTTTGAGCCCATTGATGCAGCCCAAGTCTACAGAGCCCCATAAATACATCCGTCCCCATAAATGTGGGGAAAAGAAAGAAAAAACACCCAAACCCCAAAGCACCCCCAGCTGGGGCGGCAGAGGTGCTGCTTCTGGGTTTGGAACCGCTCAAGGCAACTTCTTGCAAACCAGCGCCGTTTCACAGACACATTTTAGCGTCCCAGGAACTTCAAAGCCCTCCGAGCAGAAGGAAACGCCGGCCTCGCGCCCGCATCCTGGATCTGGGGGAGAACTGGAGATAAACAGGGAGAACTGGCGATGAAGCAGCAAATATCCCCTCCCCGGCCTTTTCCTCAGGTGATCGAGCCCCTAAAGAAAACAGCACTCATGACAAATAGTTGAAAGTTTTTATTCATATAAAACTCATATTAAGAACATAAAAGATTGCATCTTAAAAAAAAAAAAAAAAAAAAGATCTGCAATTATTTACAGCAGTATTGCACAAGTAAAGTGGCAATTACCCTGTCCAAAATTCATCAGTGCAAAACACAAGTAAGCCAGGGAAATTGCAGTAAAAATGCTACATTTGCTGGGTCCTGTGAAACGAATTAGTGATTCATCAGCACATCGGGGTGTGCTGGGCTGGTACCCGATGTTAAAGCCTGTCCAGGGAAAGTGGCGGAGATGGAGGAAAATGTGGCTTTAAAAGGGGGGTGGCAGAAATCACAGGGATGCCGAAGCCAAATTCCCACTGAATTTCACTAATGCGGAAGTCTGTGACGTGCCTAGATCACTACTGGGAAGCGGGACTCAGGCACTTTGAGAGAAAAAACAAAATATTCTCATTATCTTAACCCTATTGGCTGCACTGCCAGGAGAAGACAGTGCTTTGGAAGGTGATCCATCACTTACTGCAGGGGCAGGGAGGAGAGAAGGGGAAACAAAATCTTTACAGGAACTTAAATAAGCAGAAAATAAATATACAACATTTCTACAAGTTACAGCATTATGGAACAGTAGAATGCATTAATTACACAGGGGGAAAAAAAAAAAAAAAGAATCTACAGTATTTACCAAGTTCAACTCTAAAAAAGTTTAGGAAAAAAAAGTAAAATTTTTTTTTTTAAACTTATTTATAAGCTGTATAAAACTTACATGAGAGAAAGGAAAGGAAATACATTGCACACAGATATTTGGCTCAGATGATGAAAATGATACGGTGCCCTACTCTAATAAATACTCAGGTATTTACAGTTACGGAAAAGAGGAGAAGCATTAACACATCATGTGAGATCGCCCGGGAATAAATCTGGTTTCCCCGCAACCAAGGAAAACTCTTCATCGCATCCTTTTGGCACAACAGAGACCAGAGGTTACTCCTAAAATGACCCAGAGCAGTCAGCCAACACGGCTACAACGAGCATCATCACTATTTAAAAACATCATTCTTCTGTTTAGAGGCTTTGGGGTTTTTTTCCCCTAAACCTCACAACTCTACGGGGGTGAAACCTGTTTTTTGGGAGCTCATTTTCCTACGCCTAGCTTTTAGCTGGGAACGCCTCCTGTGGAGAAGTCCCAGGCAGACAGTGCCAATACCTTGATTTTTTCCCTTAAAATTAACATGATTTTTGTCTCCATCGTTGGCTGGGGCAGCCCGGCGGGGAGGACAGGGTAAAGTGCTTGGCTTTTCTTTGGTGTACTCCAAGGGACACATTCTGGGCGGCGCGGTGCCGGCGGGATGCCGAAAGGCTGCGAGACCCGAAACCACTATTTCATCCACTGACGATGGATGAAACTCAACGGGGGGGAAAAAAAGCTCGTTTGGTTTCCCCCTCTGCTGCCAAATTTTATATTTTTTTTTTTTTTTCTTTTAATTTTATCAACAGCCGTGCAATTTCACGAAGGTTCCCATGGGAAACCTGCGGCAGCAGCCTCCCTGCTGGGGTTTTCTATATAAACCCTACAGAAAATAAAAGTGATGGCTCCAGCACGGCTGGGGCAGCACAGCTACGGTGAGCCACAACCAAGGGGACGAGGAGCAGGAACCTGCCCTGGCCAAGCTCACCAGATATTTTAACCGCTCGCTCTCCACCAGTGCAAAGGTTCCCCCCACACCCTCTCCAAAACATCCTTTCCTAAACATCCCCTGCTCCTGCAGCTGAGGCCAACTCCTGCAACCGATGCTCATCTTGCAGGTCCGGAAAAAAAACCAACCAAAAAAAAAGATAAAAAATTTAAAATCAAAATTAAAAATCGCTCCGTAATCCTCCAGAGGAGTGCAACCGGAGGCACGCAGCCCCGCACCGACACCACGGCTCTTCGCCCAGCCGACAGGCACAGGCAGCCAGTGCATAGAGGTCAGATTGTACAGTTTGTCCATCGTTAAAAACACTAATAATCATACATGGCACTCAACAGCTTCTCCCTGCGTGCGCGTTGCAGGAAAAACCGCTATCGTGGGCTTGCCTTTGGGGTTTTTTTTTTTTTCTTGTTTTTTTTTTTT
>NW_009188656.1:2797-3643 GCF_000690835.1 Fulmarus glacialis
AACGGTACGTGGGGTGAGAGCTCCGGGCTCGACCAGAGGACCCCCCCCCCCGCAAGCACCCGCCGTGCAGCAGCCGCCCGCCCGCGAGATGAACCGGAGACCACGGGGGGCTCGAGGAGACAGACCTGCTTCTTCCAACGAGCCCTCGGGGCTCCTCCAGCAAGGCTGCGGTCCGTCCGCATCCGTCTGTCTGTCCGTCCTCCCCGGGCTTTTCCCAACGAGTCAACAAGTCCTGGTGCCCGGGGATGCGCCCGGCGCTCATTGCATCCTCCAGATGAGGCGGATGATGTAACGCAGGAGGCGCAAAATGACGACCTGGGGGTTTCCCGCCTGGTTATCCAAGAAACCCTAAAATGAACGAGAAGGAAAAAAAACAAAAGGAAAATAAAACCAAACAAGATGGTGGTTTCCAGCGCGAAGCCCCTGCGCTACGAACACCTTGTGCGGTGCCACACAGATATTTCAGAGGTGCAAAATCAAGCGTTTTATGAAGAATGGAAGTAAACCCCGCGACCTTTCATGTTTTCCTTCAATAAAAAGCTTTATAATGCTCACAGGGTCGAGGGTGCCCGCTCCCAGCCACGTTTGCCTTGAAGGCGGCCGTGGGGATGTCACATGCGAGTCCCTGCGCGTGGGCACAAGAGGCGCGTGACGCTGCCGGGAGGTTTGAAACGTGGCAAAGGAGCAGTAAGCCCTGCTAGCAGAGTCAGGGGGTTTTAAAAGACACAGTGTGGGAAGGCTGAGAGGAAAAAATAAAATAAAAATAAACAAATAAAAAAATACAAAATTTAAAAAAAAAAAAAATCCCTCAGCGGGGAGAGCAGCATCCGTCTCTGCAGAGGCAGG
>NW_009188656.1:3809-5200 GCF_000690835.1 Fulmarus glacialis
ACACGGCAAGCCGGACACGGCAGCCAAACTCTCCTCCCTGGAGCGAGGGATCTTTGTACCACAACAGCATACAACGAAAAGAAAAAGGAGCAATCGCCAAACGAGCACTTATTTTTAAGCCTTTCTTTTTTTCGGGTGAAAGAACAGCCCAAACATCCCCCCTCTCCCCCTCTATACTGTCCCAAAGCAATCCGATTCAGGCTATATTTAGTGCAGTAAAATCATGCCTGTGCATGCTCCGGAGAGAGAAATTACACTGTTTACACCGATATGCAAACTGCCCTCCCCGCTACGGGGGCGTGACGCCGGCAGTCCTGCAGCGGGGTGCTGTCACCATGGAGAGACGATGCTCGAGCATCCCCCAGCCGGGTCCCGGGGCCGAGTGTGCCTCCCACCCTGGGGCATCCCTGCACCCCAGGGCATCGGGTCCCCGCATGAGGAGCTGTCCCCCACCAGCACGATGCTAAGCCCACCGCGCTACCTGACCGCCAACGCGGCAGAGCGCAAGAAAAAAAGAAACAAAAAAAAAGCCTTACAGGCTTAGAGAAGGATGCAAGAGAAATGCCAAAAATAGGTTTTCTTTATTAAAAGAGGCGTAAAAAAAAATTAGGGAGTTGAAACAAGACATTTTCCACCTCCGCAGGCAGCTCGGCTGCAGGCAGCAAAGCTTGGGGCACGCAACGGTGGCCAAGCGATGCCCCCTCTGCCGGCAACAGCCTCAGCGTGGAGCTGGTCTCCGTGGCCGGAGGGTCCCATGGCCATCTCCGCTCGCTGGACCCGCGAGCTTTGTCGGGGCAAAAAGGGGCTGGATGGCAAGTTGTCCGACTCCCCGTTGTCTTGCCTGAGAGACGGTCCCGGGGGGTGACGGGCAGGGCGCACCGATGGGGAACGTGATGGGGAATGCGTGGCTCCGACCCGTCCGACAGCTCCGACCTGCCCGGCAAGTGCCGTTTTGGCAGTGCTCTTAGTTCCCCATTTCTAACCTCGCGCTTGAAGGGCAAACCCCAGCAGGCGGCAGAGCCAGGCGTGCCGGCACGGCGTCCTACCCACCCCTCCTGCCGAAGGGCTCCAGCTCTGCAGAGACAGCCTTTTCTCCGGAGCGGCCGGACCACTTGCAGAGGGAAAAGACACCTTTCCACAAAGCAAAACCAAGCGCATCGGGGAAGCTAACTCTACAGCCGTTGCTTCAATGCTCTGAAACCTCCTCGCTTCTGGGCGCAGCAAGCGAGAATTCGTCAGATGCTAATTAAGCCAGGTACAAAGTGTTTTTAGGGTCATGCATGACAGCCTCTGCTCGTGTCATCTAGCAAGCAGGACGTGGTCCTCTGCGTTTCGGTTCTCTCCCCAGGGCAGCAGGTTGGAAGCTCGGCCGCGGCGCTGGGAACCGCCTC
>NW_009188656.1:5282-11459 GCF_000690835.1 Fulmarus glacialis
GCTTCACACCCGCCCTCTCGGGTGAAGAAAACCCTTCCCCACCCCTCCACAGCCCCCCGTTAAATTCACGCCCTCTTATACACCAGGCAGCATAGACCGCTGTTTTGTATGGGGCGGCGCGACGTGCCTGGCGCAGATTTCCAGCGTGCAAGGTCCCACGCCGGGCAGCACTGAGGGAGCCGGTCCCCCCGAGATAATGCGGTGAGGACGTTCCTGCTCATCACAAACCTGTTCCCAGAAGGCGCCCAAAGGGCTTGCCCGCACTCCAAATTTAAGGCACCGCTCCAGGAGTCAGCGAGGAGAAGGGACGGCACGGCACTCCGCATTTCTGCCAGCCCCTCTGGGTCAGCTCGCCGCTGCCAGGCGCCTGCAGCTTTCTGAACGCCTGTAGGATCAGCTTGGTCCCTACCTTTCATTGAAAAGGTGTCCTTTAAACAAAAAAAGCAGGTATTTCACATCGCGAGGGATCAGCCTGGATGGTGGAGGTCGGAAGAAGCGTGTTCCGGATTCGGGATAAAACACAGCTTATCGCCAGTTTGTTTCGGGTTAGGAAAGCCAGAGCATTCGGAAAGAAAACAGAGCTGATGGAGAAGTCTCCAGCGAGGAGATGCAGAGAGGCCACGCAGAAGGAGCTGGACCGCAGCAGCCCCGCACCCGTTTTGGGGGGAAGCCCCTGCCTACAGGCATCCGCCAAATGGACCCTGGGAGCGGTGACGAAACAGGCTGCAGGAGTGACTCACGAGCCAGGGAGGACGGATAAAGATCCGGGCAGTCAGCATTTCGTCACCGACGCTGCTATCTAACGTGCTTCTGACTCGCTCTTCCCACAGACGAGCGCAAGGGCGAGTTGATGGACCAGAAATCACACGCACGAACATGCAGCCGTCGGTAACGTTCGGCAGGCAAGCCACTGGCTAACATTGCTCTTCTGAAAACTACTGTTACTTCATCTCTCTGGGTTGGGTTGGTTTGGGGTTGTTTGGTGTGGGTTGTTTTTTCTTTTTTGCGTTAGTGCCACCTATTTTTGTTGCAACACTCAAACGTGAGAGAGTTCACAGTCTTATAAATACACGTGTTTCAAAAGAGCTCTGGCAGATTCTTTGTAAGAAAAGTAAGTTATCAGACCAAGTCCATCCCTGTTTCTTATTTGCAACTACACTTCCATGCACGCAATCCTCGGCAAAAGGGGAGCCGGGCACAGAATCCCGCTACATTTGCTCCCTGCCCGTTTTCCTAAAAACGTCGGAGTGGGTACCCAACCATTCCTCAGCTCCCGGCCGGGCCCCGCTTCCAGAGGGGCTCTTCCCAGCACCACCCCAAAAACAACCCAACACGCCCAAACTGTCTCTGCCTCTTAACTTTTAGAAGTTTCTGCCTCATTATTGTCGGGTCCCGACCCAATCCAGCAACACGCTTTATGGGCTCCTGGGTGCTACAAAAGATACTGTGAACTTCGTACCCGAAAACCTCAAGTCTAAAGGTTATTTTTAATTGATTTAATGACGCTGCAGCAGCAGACGACTCGCCGGCGCAGGCAGCACACCCCTGCGTCCAGGCGAACACAACCACCCGCGCATCCTTTTCTACATTTGAGTGAACGAAACATTCACCGCAAAGCTAGTTTCCAGAGATGATTAAGCTTTTCCCTTTTAGAGACTACGCGTAAAGAAATGGAAAGTAAAGAGACAAAAGTTACCCTTCTTGGACAATAGGAGGCATTGAACTCGTCTCCGATGCGCCGCAGCTCCTGTGCAATCCAGATTTCGGGCTGTATCTCTTCCACTAGCGAGTGAGACTGCCACCGGGAAGCTGCACGGAACAAAACCGGTGCATTTGAGACAGATGAACACGAGAAAAATAAATACTTTACTAAACTTGGCAAGAGTCGACAGACTAGTACTATTTTTTTTTATTATTACTATTTTTCAATTGTTTTAAATACAGTTCCTAGGAGTTGTGCAGGTGCTGGGCTGCTAGAGCCTGCACATGGTACACAGCGCAAGTCGGACTTGTGGCATAAGATGTGCATCGCAGGAGAGGCTTTTATTCCTTATTATTTTTCTATTATTATCGTTAGGCTTTTATTCATTCATTTTTTTAATATAGGCTTCCCTTAGGAGCATCTCCTCTGGCACATCCAGGCATTGGTCCCCTCTTAAATAGGGAGGAATGCTGAGCTGCCACTCTCCAATTTCTTTCCCCAGCAAAACCTTCTCTTCCCCCTCTTTCTAAATGATTTTCTTTTCTTGCAGGCGCAGCAGCAGCTTCTTCTCTAACCTTAAAAAACCTCTGTCTGGATAGTTTAATTGAATTCTCACATTTCTTCCCCAAACAGTTCTCAAGTGCTCAACAAGAAAAGGAAAACGATTGGTTTTGTCGTACTGAGAAGAAAGCCACAATTGGATTTGTACGCCGAGAAACCGCGCTTCCAGCAAACCGAAGGACTTTCCATCTGCAGGCCCCTCTCAAACAGCATCTTCTGCACTTTAGCGGAAAATACACCCAACGCAAGAAAACAGCGCTGGCTTAGAAAAAAAAAAGAGCTAATGCATCAACTACACTGTACTATACATAGCTATTTTAGTCTCCATTTTAAGAAGTTATTAGACACGTGATAAAGCCACCGCGCCATCCCCCAAACAGCCGGGGGAGAAAGGGGCAGCCTGTGACCCCGCACGGTACCTGCGCCGCCTCTGCCCCCTCCTGCAAACCCAAGAGCAGGATCCCAGCAAGAATCACAGCCTTAAGGAAGAAAAACAAAAACAAAAACCACAAACAAAAAAACCCAAAACAACCCCACACAACCCAAAAAAAACCCACCGCACAAAACAAAACAGAGCGTTTTGGCACAGCAGCTTAGAAGGAATCACAAGGGAATAGAAATAGCTTCCAATCTCAAAATATTCAAAGGATTAGTGGGGCAGTAAAAAAAAAAAAAATTTTTAAATAAAAGCCTGGCTCCAACCTGACTGGAAAATGTATTTCCGAGCCAAACTAGCGCCGCTTGGCTCAGGGATCTGTTTTGTTTTCACGCTGTAGTAGCGCAGGAGTAGTACCCGCCGCCTGCCCGGGGACGGCCCCGGCGTATTTATTTTCCTCGCTGGTGAATGAAACGCAGCACAGCCCTCGCGATACTCCACCCCGGCGCCCTGGGAACGCAAACAGGATTTCGGCTGGGGCGGGGGGACCATCCGAAATCCCACCGCCGTCACCAGAGCCGGCCCCGGGCTGCTTTTCCCGGAAGAGCTAAGCTAGGGTGAAAAAAAAAAAAAAAACCACCACCAAAAAGGAGACGGGACAAGATGCAAAGAGACCCGGGGATGCAAAGAACACTGCGAGGGGGAGAGGTACTGCTCCTTCTCCATCCTTCCCCCCCCTTCTCCATCCTTCCCCCCTGCCCCAGCATCGCACCCAAGAGCTCATCCGCTCGAGAGATGGAGGCTGGGGTTGGTGGCTGAGAGCGAAATCGGGCTGAGGTTTTCAGAAAGGACTTTCTGTGGCGCTGCCGAACGGCGGTGTCAAAAGGGTCCAGTCATAACTGGTCCCAAAACGCGCCAGAGGTGCTTTCGGGGGGCCCCCAGTCATACCGCAAGCTGGCACCCGCCACCGACAGCGAGATGGCTGCTGCGGGGATGGGGACAAACCGAGAGGCCACCGGCACTCCCGGGATGCCTGCATCTCGCTCTAGCCCATGGGATGCTCCAGCCGGGGACCAGCACGGCAACGCTGCGGTCCCAGCTTAAAAGCAAAAAAAAAAAAAAAAACCAACCCCAAATTGCACCTCCCAGGCTTGGTCAACCAAACCCCCCTGGAGAAAACTTCCTTGGAGAACAGCTTTGGATGAACCGTGCGCGAAGCTTAGGGAGAAAATGACAGTGGCTCTGAAAAGAGAGCAACAGGAATGAGCCAGCTTCTCGGCTCGAGGTTTCCCCCTTAAATTCACCTATTAAACCCAGAGGATCTCCTTCACAGGCAAGGAGAGGTTCACACTGCTTCTCTCCCCTCTTCCACAGCGCAGGAAAACACACCGGGATCAAAACAGCACTGGGAAAACCCATTTAAGGAGCACTTGCATGTACCTGCTCCAAACACATCCCAAAAACCCGCGTGCAAACCCTGCACTCCTGTGCCTTTAGACAGAGCTGCTCTTTGAATAAAAAACCCAACAAACCGAAACAATCGGCTCCCGTTAAGAGCCAAAGACTCGAAATCTTAGTCTAAGATTCACACAGCCCCACCAAAGGGTGGGTTTCTCATCTCGGGTGACTTTATGGCGAGCGCTCCCACAGGCACGCCATCCCCACGCACGATGAACTCACCCCTATCCTCTCCTACTCACCCCCAAAAGCATCTTCCCAGATCCGCCGAGCCAGCACTGCACCACTTCCCACCTCCCATCCCGCAACATCCCCTCGCTGCTTTCATCTCATTTCCCCAAAAAAAATGGCTTCGGAGGTGGCTGACTGCACCCCGCGCTGTCAGAGAAGCGAGACACCCTGAAGCATCGCTGCGCACCACCTCTGACGGCAGAATAACTCCTCCTCCGGCTATTAGCGCTCGCTCACGCACCCGCACACAACCGACGGCATCCCGTAATTCCCCAGGGCTGCCTCCACCTTTTTTGTCTGGCAGGGGCACCTTCAGCACTTTATTATTATTTGAGCCGTCATCACTGAAAACTTTGAGGAGGGTTTTATGAGGTTTAGAAGAGGCAGCTTCAGGGCAAGAGCATGAGCTCGCTTTGCTCGACCAGGCTTGGAAACAGTCCAGCGCTGCCCACGGGAGAGGCCGGGAGCACCTATCGCACACAAACTGCTCTTGCTTACAGGAAACGCCTGTTTATTATTATTATTATTATTAAAGGCCATTTGCTTACGCTTCCTAGAGAAGCTCTCCATCTCTCAGCCCGCAGTCAGTGCCTTACAACAGATAAAAATCAGCGCATAAAAACACAACAAAAAATTATACCCTTCGCTTCCTTGCAGAGGGACTGTCCCGTTTCCGTGCGGAAAACTTAACGGCACGCATCCGGCGGGACACCGCCGAGGCAAGGGGATAGCGGAAGAGGTGTGCGGGGCAAACCCACAGCCCTTTCTCGAGGCGAGCTGCGCAGTAAGTCACAGCCTGGGAGTTGCAGTCCCTGAGCGGGGATAAAACAGCTCCGCAGATCCGCACTCCCAGCTTAACCGTGTTTGAGAGTAGCCCAGGGTCCCATTTATATAGCTCGAGAATTTTCCATTTGCTTATAGTTGTTTAGGATGATGCCCCTAGCAACAATAACAGAACAAAGGCTCCAGTAAAACCGGCATTTCAACAGCTTTCCTACGGTGATGAAAAAGAAGGAGCTCAGAAAAGTCAAGGAAAACTTCAATTTCTTCCTGGAGCACAAAAAAAAAAACAAAACCAACCAACAAGTCACTTGCTGCTAAAACGTTGGCTGTGGCTCTCCCTGCCGAGGAACTCCAGCATCCTTGCCTGGCTGTGCCACGTGTGTTTGTGCTACGCGAGGTTGTGAAACTTGCATTAAGCTGTAATTACTGCAATAATGTCAGAAAATCTTTCCTAAGGGCATATTACAGTAAGCCCTTTGCAGCTGTAACCACAGCCATTAACCAGCAAGGGGAAAACAAAAAAAACAAAACCCCAAAAAAAAGATGTTTTGATCATGTAAAGCTTGGAGTTGGTGTTTGTTACCCCCGGAGGAGCGCTACCGACGCGGTGCCTGCCTTGCTCTCGCGGGAACGCGCCCACCTTCTCCTGGTTCCCGGCAGAAGTTAAAAGGTTTCCTCCAATTAAGGGGAATTAATCACGAGAGGGGAAAGGCATCGCGGGATGGCTCGAGCAGCTCCGGCAGGCATGTTTTCTCCACCACTAGAGGCTTCAACCCAGCCTTACCTGGTAAGCCACATGTAAACACACGCCCGCCCGCCACCACGCTGCTTTCAAGCGCCAATTTCGGGTTTCGCCAAAACAAGCGGGAGTTTTGTGACCCGAGCACCTATGACACCGTCCGGCTTGTCGAGAAAGAAACAGGAGCAAAAAACGAGCGAGAAGTCACTTACCTCGCAGCAGCGCGCAAACCCTTGCGAGAAGCAAGCCCTGACTAGGAAGCTGGATTAAAGAACTTTGTCCCCTCCTCCCCAGGCAGGGACTGACCTATCCCGGAAAAGAATAAAA
>NW_009188657.1:0-19172 GCF_000690835.1 Fulmarus glacialis
GGGGCCGTGGCGGGGGCTTGCTGTGTCTCCCCGGAGGGGCGCTTGGGGCGGGCAGGGCACGGGATGCTGAGGAACCCTTGGTTTTCACGGGAAGTTACCAGTCCCCTGAAGAGGAAGGGGAGCTGCCAGCAATGCTGGCTCCTCTTACTGTTGTGAGGGCCAGAAGGGTGATGGTCTGCATCGCTGTTCATGGTGTGGTTCCCCTCTCCTGTCTGTACGTAGATGCCCGGCAGTATCTCGGTGCTTGCCTTGAGCAGGGCCCCAGGCCAGTGCTGGGGAAAGGAGAGTTGCTGCTGATGTGTCTTTGTTCCTTTCGTGATCAATAACTGGACTCTGCTCAGGTGAAGAGGGTGTGAGCACACGTACAGAGCGCTGTGGGGTATCCTGCGGGTACCCCCGCACGTGGGTCTGGCTCTTCTACCTTGCAGGCTTTGCATCTTGTTTCCCTGTAGAAATAGTGATTTTTATTTTCTACTTAAATGGTGTCATTTAGATTCAGTTGTCACCTGTGCTGGGAACTCCCGTATTTACTCTCAGAAAAACCTGTCCTGTCTTGTTTAGTCTCTCAAACAAGATCTTATTTCTGTACTGCTTTTAATGTCCAGTTTGGCTACTCTAGCTACTGTGCATCAGCTTTTTCTTTCCCTGAGTTTTTTTTTTGTCCTTTCCTGTTCTGGGAAGTTCACACCTTCATTGCCTTCAGCAACCCACCAGGATTGTCCACAAACCAAACATCTTTTGTTTTGAAAGACTATCTGCTGGCACACGACACTGACTTGCCTGATTCTCAACTATCCTCAAGGCAGCCCTGTGCCACGGTATTTATTCAGTGTAATGATGTTTATGTGATGCTAGACATGAGTATTTGACACCTATTAGTGTGTATTCTGAAGTTAAAAATGTGAGTTTTCACAAATTCACTTTTTTCTAGGGATATAGCTGTTTGTTTAAATGTACAAATGAAGCTATTTATGTTAGTGTTTTACTCAAAGTAATTGAGAGGTTGCAGGAAGGATGCAATTCCTTTACTGTATGTGCAGGAAAGTCTTCACTTTTACCCAGCAGCAAGTAGAAATGGTTTCTCACATAGTTCTGGTTTCCACATAGCACTTTCTACTTCAGAGCTTAAGTGGTGTGTTTCAAAGGCATATGTGATTAAGGTGCTTTATGGTGTGAGAAAGTACATGCTCTGTATAAGATTTCTGGCAGTTCTTGTATTTATTGGTCTCTTAGTGTTCAGTTTTGATGAACTGGAATGCCTAAAAAGTAGTTGTTACAATAGATGGAGAATACATTTTTCCCCACTTAAAGTGCTGCTCTATAAACTTTACAGTACAAACCCTGCTTTTCATTTTAGCTCAGAGGGTTTTTCAAATTTAGAGACTTTCTATCAAAATTAGTGTCAGAATTATGAACATAGCAACAATGTTGAAGTCGGTGACAGCAATATCAACCCTGTGCTTAGGGGGGGGACAGCAGTTTAAAACACTTGATCTCTGAAGGGTTAGAAGAACCATGAATTACTGACATGCAGTTGAAGTTGTCCAGATAACTAGTAAATTATTATTAAGCCCTTGATGCCACTGTTTAAGGCTCAGACAACTTCAGTATGTAATATAAGTGCTATTCTCGTGACTTTTATCATCCAAGTGATATAAAGAAAAATTAAGGTTGAAAGAGACCTCAGGAAGGAATCTGGTTCAGCCTCTTATTCAAAGTAGAGCTAACCTCAATTGATTTATATTTGGTTCCTGTTAAATCTCAACACATGCACAATATCTTAAACACTGAATAAGGAGATTCCATGTGCTTAATTAAGCACTGCAAGAAAGTTGTCTGTCTTGTTAGATGCTAAACTTAAATTGCAAACAGAGGAAGCTTAAGCCCATTACTGTCCTGTCGGCAGTGAACATCAGAAGCTTACACCCCCCTCTGTAGAAGTCTGAAGAAACTAGAGGTTTTGAGCAAGAAATATCCGTGTAAGCTCAGCTTTCCAGACATCCAGTCACTCTTGTTATGCTTCCTGACCCTTCAGAGGTCTAGCTCAACGGAGCCCTACACATGAATACAAACTGTATTGTAAAACACTAGCTGCAGCGTGGTGTGGGATTGATTTCCTGTTCATCTGTAAACAATAGGCACTGTAACTCTTCATGGGAGAGAGCCCTTCAGACCTCTGCAGAAAGTTAAAGCTGTACTTTGTGATGTGCCAGAAACCATTAAACACTTCAAATGCATGGGTGGGCATGCTCAACTCCTAGACCCCTTTCAAATGCCCTCACTGCTGTTTTGTCTACAACAAGGACATAGTTTTCCACCTTTTTAGTTAGAAACCTTGGGACCAGCCAACTGAGAGGCTGCCTGGACAGCCTTGGGCTTTGCAGGTCATGTGTTTTTCCAGGTGGAAGCTGACAGGCTGATCCTGGTGCTCAGAGAAGACGTGGTGCTTTCCAAGCCAGCCGTGGGATTCTGCAATAGTCCCTGGATAGCTTTAGTATGTCTTGCCATGAGCTGTGTGCTGTAATAATCTAATCTTGAGCAGGGATATCAGTGGTACGGTTCACGTCTAAAAGGCTACAAGCATTGCATTCAGTTTATAATCTGCTTCTAGTTGACTAGGTTACAGTTGTAATATGATCAAACAGCAGCTGGAGATCTAAAATAACTTGGAGAGGTTATATACGCTAGGAACTAATGGAAGACAGTCATTCAAAGGAAGTGACTGACAGCTTGTCCTTGCACCAGTTAAGATTCCCTTCCAGTCTGGTGTAAGCTGAGGTGCTAAACAGCATGAGCGTGATAGGACAAAGTTTGGCATTGACCTGCTGTACCCAGAGCTTCCTGCTCCTTGTGAGCTGACATACATGTTGAACAGAGGTAAAGACCGCTTGCAGCACTAACTGCTGCCTGATGGGGGGAACCACCTGGATGCAGCTTTTCATCTCCGAGAACAGGACTCTTGATGAGTAGCCCTGTCTACAACCGTCAACTCTCTTAGTAAATTATTAACAGTATAGTATACCAGGGATGCTCAACACTGGGGTTGAGTGGACCCACTTTTTTGCTGCCTTTTTTCTAGGGAAGCTGTGGTGCCCGCCGTCCCCTATCATCCATGTGACAGGCCTGTCTCTGCTTATATCTTTCCAGCTGTGCAGTGGGAATAGCAGCTGGCTGGCACATGACCACAGACTGTGACATGGCAGGTGCTTGTGAAAGCTCTGTTAAGGATGTAATTTGTAAAGGTACTGCAGGAATCGTGGCATGTCCTGGCAGAGAGGTTGAGTACTTTTCTGGTGACCTGCTAGAAGCGATTGATAAAACTGCAATACAGAATTCTTCTATTGGCAGAAAGCATATATCAAACCAGTATGTGCTGGTGCTTATCTGAACTGGCAAAGTCTCACGAAGACAGAAAACAACTAGACTAGTAAACTTGATGAGCTTCTGTAACTTGTGGCCAAAATTTCAAGCTTTCGTATGTCAGTGTCTGATGTAACTGTGCTACCTGTTTTCCTGCACTATCAATCCAGTAAGTCCGAGTCTGACCTCTTCCTCTTTAATGGCTTAAATTAATTTATGTTCTACCTGGTAGCTGCCACACAGTCAATTGCAGCTTTTTTTCCACTCTAATGTGTAACATCACTGGTTAGTACCTGCTCAAGTGTTCTGATAACTGGGACTCAGTAAAGCCTCAGTATGCACTGAGGTTTTGGATTTATCGCTAAAAGCTTTCTTTGTGGTCAGTGGATATTAATCATAAAACCAGTAGAGAGAGAATTTTAATAGGAAGCTCTTGTCATTGATAAAACTTTACCTCTACCTGTATAATAAATATATGAAACCAAAGGTGCAACTTTGAGCTCTAAAGGCGTCTAAGATTTTTCCCCTGCTGCTTCAGGGGCCTCTCCTGTGGTCTGTTGCAGTGGCAGTTGTCTCAAGCTGAATGCTTACATAGGACAGGGGCTGGGGCGGGAAGGGGAGTATGGCAGTATAGCACTGTGGGGAAGTCCTTGGTTTTGGAGTAGGATTCTTCACTCCAGCTGGTCTACGGTCTTTACCTTCACAGCTTGATGTAAACAAAACTGTTTATACAGGCTGCTGAAAAAGTTGGCATTTGAGGGAACAGATGTGTGTGATAAGGAGATTCAGGGTTCTGGAGGTAACTGGTTTTGTTAGTTTTTGGCAAGGATTACAAGAGTACTTTTTAATTGCATAAATCTTAACTTACACAATGCTGCAATGGTAATACTGGACTAATAGTAATCTTTCTAATGCTAAAGTGCGATCCTTTGGTACTGAAGACCGGCCCACAGACAGACCTGCTCCTCCAAGAGAAGAAATCTATGAATACATTATTTTTCGAGGGAGTGACATCAAAGACATCACTGTCTGTGAACCTCCAAAAGCTCAACATACTCTGCCACAAGATCCTGCCATTGTTCAGGTAAGTTAGCCTGAAGTGTTGATAGAAAGCTATGATAAAACATTGGTGATGAAAGACTTGATTTTGGTGTAAACATAAAAATGAAGGCCAGTAAGTGTCTCCAGGAATCTTCAAATTGAAGCATCCTGAATTTTGTTGTAATGTTTAAAATACCAGCAGCATTAAAGACTTCAGTCAACAAAAGCCAAAGCTAGTTTACTTAGCTGAGAATGCAGGAAAATCATAAAGAGGTAAACTAACCCTTCTCAGTATTTAATTAAGCTTTAGTAATGCTGTACGTGAAGTAGAGAATCACTGCCGAAGCAAGTTGACTTCTGGACACTGTAAATGGAAATGTACTTTGTCTTGTTACAGTCTTCACTGGGCTCTGCCTCTACATCATCCTTTCAGCCACATGTGCCTTACAGCCCGTTTAGAGGTATGCCACCTTACAGCCAGCTTGCTGCCAGCTCTTTACTTAGCCAGCAGTATGCAGCTTCGTTAGGTTTAGGTAAGTAAAAACTTTACTTGCTAGAGTAAAGGTACAGTCCTTGTATGCAGCTACTGTGAAACCAAGTAACAGTAACTACTACCAAATTCCTTGCCAAGTGTCAGGCTGCAACAAGCAGTGAATAAGTAGTTAACAACTTTGTGCAATGATTTTACTGCAAGGAGGCGTGCGTTTCACTTACACACACACACAGACACACATGAAAGAAAGAAACAAACTAAATAACTGAAGTTTCTTTCTAAAAGTAATGTGAATACCTAACAGTTGAGGCCAGTTCATTTCTAACCTAACATACCCTACATATACATCACACGTAAAAAGAACTTGTATTCCGAGAGAGGACTGAAATAAGCTGCTCTAATGCTGTTCTAGAGATTCTTGTATCTCTTTCCAAGTCCTTCAGATGTTTCACTACCCTGTATCTTATCCATATATCTTTGCTTTCTCTTCTTCCCTCTATCTCTTTAGAGAAATTGGTAAGCCCTCCAGCATCAGCAGCTGCTTCCAGCCCTAGTTCTTCTCCGTCTCCACAACCTGTTTCAGAGCCTGACATGTCTTCAGAGCCCCATCAGCTCTCTTCCAAGGGTAACAGCAGTTTGAGGACTCCAAATATTTGGAAGAACTGCATGGCACTTGCAAACACTCTGTTCTTGTTAACTCCTCCTAGAATGATAGTACTTATATGGGTAATGCTAGTAGAACTAGTTTGTTCTCAGCTATTTTTGCTTTTCATTAGATGAAGTATTCCTCCTGTCCTAGAAGTATCAGTTAGAGAGACAGGAGAAAGAAAAAGTACAGGACAGCAGATCCTCTTGTGTAAGTATCAGGAGAGGGCTGAGGTTTAGGGGTGTTGATGTGCTGCATCCTATCCAGGAACATGTGTCACCTTAGAGACTGGGTGAGGAATTAATTAGTCTTTCCTGGAAAGACAAGCACACTGCTTAAATTGTGGGTGGCCTTGCTGTTAGAGACATAGGTTAATAGAAAAATCCGGAGTATTGCTGTAATTGAGGAAATATCAGGATAGATTTCATGCATGATGGGGCATAGTACCTTGTCAAGACTCCCAATTAGTAAAGCATGACTAACAGTAAGCAATTTCCAAGTTGTGGTAAGCTGAGATAACGTAGTTCTGGGTGCTTGCTTCTATGTGTAAAAACTTTTAAAGGAGGTTGAGTAGAGATACTAGACTGACCATCCTCAGAGCAGAGAGACCAGGTGCAGCCTGCATTTAAACATGGTAATTAGTTTCATCTGTTTTTAACTTAAGCATGTATGCTTGTGTTGGCATGAAACTGTTTTTACTTACTCTCTGGTTTTGGCCATCTATCTGTACATACTTTCTCAATATTCTGGCTAAACTTTGAAACTTTCTCATGTTAAACTTGCACAGCAGCTTTGTCCTACTGAATAATCCTTAGGATATGTCTGTCTTCCTTGCAAGTTTTCCAGGTGTACATTAACTGGGAACCTGCATGATGTTACCTACTGGGTATATCTCATGTGGACTTGGGTGACCCAGAAGTGTCAGTGGCTTGGTTTGTGTGTACTCTTCAGCTTTTCACTTTTCTTGCTCTTAAAGTATATTTAGTTAAAGTTCGCTTCCAAGCAGTTCTTACGCATAACTACATAAACCTGTAGTACTCCAAAACTTCTAATTAAATCTAGAATGCAGTGTTTCTTCTGAGTACTGAAGACTGTCACTTTTTAATATAATTGGTGTAAGGTATACCAAACCATGAAAAGTATTTACATGTTTTGTAGTGTGAATAAATAAGCCTGGATGGAAGAGCAACAGAAGTCTTGGTAACACTTTGGCCTTGACCAAGAAGGAATTTAAAAGGGTAACTTTGAGATCCTGGTCTGGTTTCAGGTTTTCTTTGTCTGAAAGCTAACAATAAGCAATGAAGTTGAAGGACTTCTAAAAGCGGCTTACGAAATGGGATATAGTTGAGGTGGTTAAGCTTTTGCTGCAAAACTTTTTTGACAAAGTGGGGAAGCTTTCTTGAGCAGTTTCAAAATGGTGGATTTTTGCTTCAGATTTAAAGTATCGTGTTAAGTAAAGTCCTGCATAACCAAGGATACACCTAGAAATTAGATTTTTATATAAACTGTCTAAGAGACTGACCTGGCTTGCTTATCTAATATGTGTCTAACTTGGTTTAAGAAATAAATGGGTAGATTTCCTGATTTTTAAGGCTCTGGATTTGAGAGCCATGACTTGTGTGGCAGTAGTGCCTTACCTAGTGTATATGCCACTTAAACATAGCATGTAATGATAAACACTCAAGGCTTTGAGTAATTCTTGACAAAACGGTTTCTCTATAGAAGTGGGTAGGGTTTGAATAGCGTTGGCACATTTTCTGAGAGGCACTTAATCATTGGGATTTTTTCCAGGTGCTGGCTTTCCTTCTGTTCACCCGGTCCGCAAAAGCCCCATGGTAGAGCAGGCTGTTCAGACTGGCCCAGTTGACAACATGAATTCACTAAAGTCACCCCCAGTGAAAGTAACTCCAGGGGTTCAGCGCAATGGACGGCAGGTTCCACAGGGCAACAGTAAGACAAATGGTATGTATGCACCCCTTATCTTGAAAATGCTTTTTGAAGCATCCTTCAAAGGTGCATAGCAAGACTGTTTCAGTTCTGTTCTTGTGCTCCTTTATTAAGTTTATCCTTCTTGTTCAGTAGATACAGTTCAGGCAGCACCTGTGCAAACCCAAGGACAGGTGAATGACGAAAACAGAAGACCTCAAAGGAGGAGATCGGGTAGGTTAACCTGACAGTAAACAGTCGCATTAACCTATAAAGGCAAATATTGTTAATTTCAGTGAAGGATTATTGGACAGAGACTGAGAGCAAAATAAAGCTTGATAAGGCTTTGGACATCTAGAGATACTTCCCTAACAAAGTAGGTTCTGGAGTCACAGAAGTTCAGAACATTCCAGGGACAGAATTCTAGTGTCTTTTCTAGAAAACTTGAAGGAATGTTATACAAATTGATGCTGTGAGTTGGCAGCAGCAACTAGATTTTTCTGAAACCTGAAGTATTTTTACTGGGAAGGGCAGCCAGTTTAAGAATTTCCAGAGCTCTCCTCCAGAGGGGAACTATGGACCCCTTGCTTCCATAGAGCAGAGTTCTTATTTCATGACTGCAGTTTAAGCACAAGTCAAAAGAAAGTGAAATTAAATTCAAACAGGTATTTCTGCCCAAGCAAAATGAGAAAAGGCAGGAAACAAAACTTCAGGCACTCAGGTCTTTAATTTAATTTGCCTCAGGGCAGCACTGTAGAAGGGGTTACAGCCTTTCCAAAAAGGAGTTGATAGCTTCTCAGCTGGAAACCAGAAGCTATACAAAGTACAGGCTCCTTATGTGGGATGAGTCTTGGGTGGATTTTCTGAAACCAGTGACCTGTTCCTCTTCGCCATCACAACAGGTTTGTGGACTGTTTGTACCATGCTTGTCTTCTTTCTGTACCATAGCAGACAGAAAAGATCGTTTTCCCTGCTTCCCTCAGCTTTTCTCAGTATAGTACTTGTTCTGATTTCCTCTCCTCACACTGGAAGGAAAGTTGGGTATACTCTGTCCTAACGGTAAGACTGACATCTGGGGATGCTTTTCAGAAAGTTAAAGTATTGCTGTAATATGTCTTCTACAGCCAAGTTCAGAAATTACTTTCAAAGAGGTGTGGCCTAACCACAGGACTAGAAGCCAGAAACTCCTGAGTGCTCATCCTGGTTTCTTCTGGTCTTGAGCAAGTCATTTAACCTCCCTGCACGTTACCAAGTGTTTAAACTCTCCTGCTTTCAGGAAACAGGAGAACCAGAAACCGTTCTAGAGGACAAAACAGACCAACTACTGTGAAGGAAAATACAATAAAGTTTGAAGGTGACTTTGACTTTGAAAGTGCAAATGCACAGTTCAACAGAGAGGAACTTGATAAAGAATTCAAGAAGAAACTAAACTTTAAAGGTTCGTGACTTCATTAAATATGAATTGCTGAGCTAGTAGTAAACACTGCATAGACAAACTCGTTCTGAGAAACTGCATGATTACATGTGGCAGCATCTCAAATCTTGTTTGAGGGACCAAGAGAACAGATGGCTCTTCAGTATGCATCAAGGAAGTGTAATACATTTTATTATCTTCAGATGACAAAGCAGAGACGGGGGAAGAAAAAGGGGACCCTGGAGTGGCAACTCAAAACAATGACGGTAATGCGGAGGAGGACCTTCTGGGACCCAACTGCTATTATGATAAATCCAAGTCTTTCTTTGACAACATTTCCTCAGAACTGAAATCTAGGTGAGTATTTTCCAAAAGCTTGCTTTTTTAATGCAATTTTAGGCATAGAATTCTAGACATAATCTATGTCACAAGGTTTAATTCTTTAAAAATCTTGAAATGCAAGAAAGTCAGCAAAACAGCCTTTAGAAGGGAGTATTGCCATACACTTGATGGCTCACGAGTAATATTAACCAAGCTTCATGCAGTGGGATCAAACAAAAAGCAAGGCTTTCAGCTGATACTGATACACTTGCCTAAACTATGATACAGGAATTTCCAGTTCTGTTTCCCAGTACTGACTTTGAACCCATTGATTTTAAACAAATTTCTTATCTCATTTGTGGGAGGAGGCATCAGGGTCATGCTGTGCTGAAGATGGTGCAACTTGCAGACAGGAGCAAGCTAAGCCTGGAGTTTGGGCAGAGAGGAGGTCAGGTCTGTCTGTGGAAATGCATTAAATTAAGTGTTGGGAATATTAAAAGAAAGCTTCATCTTTTGCTGCTGACACTGATGTTATCAACTGCCTGGTGAAGTCAGACATCCCTTCGTGTGTCAGTATGTGAAATTCCCTTGGTAATGTTTCTGCTTCCCTTTAGCAAAGCCGCCTTCCAGGTGCTTGCTGTACGGTCTTCAGGGCTAGGCAGGCTCTGCTAAGGAAGAAACACACTGGTGCTGTGGAGCTACCTATGTGACAGGGCTTCCCAGCTTTCTGGAGAGGCTTCAATGGAGTCAAGAGTTTGTATTTTTCAAGAAAACAAGACAGGGTTTGAAATGCTAGTGAGACCATGTTCAACCCTCTTCTAGGCCCATCTTTAGTTTTCCAGTATGAAAGTAGCTTACAAGAGCCAACAGCTGTCACTTTCAAATCCGTGCTTAGCAGAGGAATTGAGTTAGTGAGCATGTGTACGCTGCAGCTTGTTCTTGTTGCAGTTTAGTTCAACAAAATAGGATGCTTGAAGCTTCCTAGCCAAATGAGTTGGTGGCTATTTAACGTTTATATTGCATCTGAATGCAGTCTTGTTCAGTTCTAGACGTACCACGTGGGCTGAAGAAAGGAAGCTCAATACAGAGACATTTGGAGTGTCTGGACGGTTCCTTCGTGGCCGCAGCTTTCGTGGTGGATTTCGAGGTGGAAGGGGTAGCGGAGCAGCGAGGCGAAACCAAACCACTCACAGAGCTGGTACTGGCAGAGTGTAACTTCAAAGGCAAGTTTTTTAGCAAGAATAAATACTCTTGAGCCAAGTTTGTCTCTTACTCCTCGCCTGATCTGTCTGTGCAACCTCTCTTGCTCTCCAGTCGCATGGATATATCAAGAATTGTTCCTTATTGTATCTGATCTATCCTTTGAAGTGGTAGAAGGAAATATGAGTGGTTTTTAACATGTTGATTGTTCTGTTGATTTCTTGGGCTACCCTTCTGTCTGAGAAAGCAAGAGCTGCTTGTTTGAGCTGAGGCTCTAGCTAAGCATTTCAGTTGATACATGGGTGTGAACTTTGCTTTTCTTTTTCTAATTCTACCTTTTTTTTCTGAATAGGTTCTAACATCTCTCCTGAGAGGTTGAAACTGTATATAGAAAGAAAACAACCAACTGCTGCACTAATGTGGGAAAATGGTTCATATTGTTTACTGTCTCAGCTCAAGCGACAGAACTTCATGTACTACTGCTTATATTCTGGACTTATTTTGGACCAGCAACTGTCAGCTGGATTATTCTTTGGAAGAGGGAATGTGTTCAGGGGTACCTTCTTCAGGGTGTCTTTTTTGTTTGTGTTTTTTTTTTTTAAGTGCAGACTAACTTACATAGTTCTTCTTTCTGGGTCTCTCAAAGGCTGCTGTAGTCTAAGCTTAAAGTCAGACTCCTTTTCTGAACCCTGAAGAAGATAAATCACGCTATTTTAACATGGAACCAAAGCTCACTTGAAATAAACCAGCTATAATTTGTTTGTTCTGAGTAACCAAATGGATTCTTTGGTGCTGCTGGTCTCACTGTTCTCGGCAGCAGGTGTGAAGTTGCACTTGGTATCTGGAAGAATGGATTCCTGGTGCTGAGGAGTTATGTATATTGTCACTTGGGAATACTGGATTGTTGATCATGTAGTAGTGTAAATGACTGTACAACTGTTTGTCGGCTGGTACTCGTGTGGAGGCACTGCAGGTTTACACAGAACCTTGGCTCTCCCTGGAGCTGAAGGGTGCTGGGTGTTCCTCGGGGGCTTGGAGCTCTTCACTGGGTCAGGGCAGCGTGGGGGACAGCGTGCTGTGCCCTCGGTGGGACAGGAGCGGCAAGTGTCTCTGCTCGCACGCTCAGAATAAAGAGGTTTTGGCAGTGGTCAACTGTCTGGGAAGGACATCCGAAGCTCTGACTTCTTGCCTCAGTTTGTACCTCGCTCGTAGGTAGTACCAAACGCAAACAGTTCTCTGTACGCTAGTAGACTGTGGTGGAACACTATGGAATGTTTTCATTAAACTAGGGATGGGAGTCCATATAATGAAGCTTAACAGATGGGCATGTTTAATTTGTTTCCTCTATACCCCCCATACTGTAAATAGTTTAGTTTTTTTCTTTTGTTTTTAAAAATCTGTATGTGGGGAGGGGCTGGGAGGGGGGGGTTATGTTTGTTTGCATGAATAAGTGGGTTAAATTGCTATAGGCATGTGTCCCTTTTTTGGTTGGTAGGGAATTTTGTTGAAAAAGCACCTTGATGACTGAACCCCTTACATAGCTAGAATTTTTTAGTTATGCATTGACCTAGGTTACTGTAAAAGCTTGGATTTATTTTTGTAGGACTTTATTGCTAAGAATTAGAACATAGCAGTGGGGCTGCTCTTTGGAGTAATGTAAATTGTAATTATAATAAACATGTAAATGTTTAATGCTTCCCTCCCACTTTGTTCTGTACGTAACTCAGTAACATCAGTCCATACAGCGTGTCAGGTGCCTGTCCTGGCAGGGCTCAAATCTAACTCGGAGAAAACTGCGCTGCAGAGTTCTGGCGGGCCTGCAAAGCATTGCACAGTATTTGAAAAGGGCTTAAAAACCCTAATCTGGGCACTGACCCCCTTGTTACTGTTCCCTCTGTCCCTGCGTTCGGCTCCCTTGTTGAGGAATCGGCCTAATGCCTGTTATTGTTGCCCAGACCAGCCAGAGCGAGCACCCCTCTGTCTGACAGCCTGGCAGAGCCCAAGTCCCCGGGCTGGCGGGGCTAGCTACAGCTTGGTTTGGGTGGCAGTGCTGCTGGTTCACTAGCCACAAATGCCACCAGTATCTGGGCTCATACCAGCGAAACAGGGTGTGTGCTGAAACGGCTTACTTGGAAGCTGCTGCAAGCCTCTAATTTCTCTGCTGGCAAAACAGCCAGTGTGACATTAAGTGCAAGATGGAATTGCACTGCCAGAGTCAACTGACTTGTCTGAGGTGGCTGTGGCAAAATGAGAAATCATCATTAACTTCTGTGTAATAATGCTTTTTTATTTATTTTTAAGGCTGTAATTCCCCTTGTTTCTACGGTGAAGCCTCAGATCTAATATGTAAGATGCAATCACTGTTACTGACGCTGCGGGTGTTACTGTACTGTGGAGGTGTCCCAGCCTCTCCGAGTTGAGCACTGTACCTGGCTTGTGCTGGTGTACGGGAGCAGTGTGAGGGGACTAGTGGCTGTGGCTCAGCCCCTGGGCTAGTTCACTGCGAGCCCTTCTCCACAGGAACACTCATTCCCCTTGGGTCTGGGGCAAACGGCTGCCCCAGGGCTCTGCTGCAGCCCTGTCGGCTTCCAGGCGGAGGGAAGGATGGTGGTAACTTGTGCAGGGAACCAAACGCAGCTTTTGTAACTTCAACATTCCAGTCCAAGGACTGATAAATGAAACAACACGGTATTCCAGCAACTTGCTTTCTCTAGCTGATGTGGTCTAACGCTTTCCTGAGCAGAAGCAGCACTGCAGCTTTCCTGTCCTTGATTCCTGTGTGGTACTCTGCCCACACTTCGCAGCATTTAGCTGTAAACAGCTTAGTCGTGGTGCGAGAGGCTGGGGAGTGTGTGAGTTGCTGCTGCCTGGAGCAGTCCCACCACTGTCTGAGCAGCCTTTCCCAGGGACCCTCGGGGGTGAGAGGTGTCCTGGGGCAGGGGCTTGTGTAGCTGAGCTGCCTCTTGCAGGGTGCTGGGACCCTTCCAGCCCTTGCTGTGCCAGACGAGTCCTGCTTTATACCTGTAAAACCACGTGTTGGTTGTCAATAGAGAGCTGCTCCAGTTCTACCCCCTTGGTGGATATAAATAGGGAAACTTTTATAATAAAGTTGCACCTGTTGCTACTGCAAGCAGGTACGGAGTCTTGTGGGTAAGAGCTCAGGTGTGGGAAAGGCCTGAGGCTTCTCTGAAATGGGAAAAGACAGCACTGAGCACAACTGGTGAAGTGACCAACTTTCCCCTTCCCTGGAAGCAGAGATGCCCTTTGGAATACAGGCAGGATGGACAAAGCCTTTTATTGTGCTGTACTTAAGGGTTGTATGGAAAGATAAACAAAAGAAAAAAAAACCCTACTTTTAATATGGAGAGAGGATGGGGCTGGTGTCAATCCTCTTGGCCCCTGTGCAGCATGAGGGACAGGAGCCCCGTTCCCTTCCGTACCCACCCCAGGCCCGTGGCCTGCTCCAGGCCAGCAAGAAGAGCCTCACCTTGGCCAGAGCAGGACGTCCAGCTCCCACCCCCACCCGCTTCTGCCCTCTCCGTGCCACAAAGGGCCTTAGCGTACCGGCTGTGGTCACCAGAGAACCGTCCTGGTCAGCCTCCTTACAGAGTGGAGGTGGTGACAGCAGGTGAATCAGCTGGAAAGAGCTTTCCAATGACCAGTGGAGATGCCACAATGCAAATTCCTATCTGAAATAAAATCCCCTATTCCCAGTCACACCCCCTTTGGGCTAGTTTTATACAGTTGTCACCTGACACCTTCAAATTTATGTATTTCTAAGTTTATTACATTATACATGTTAATGTCTGCAGCGAGTAGATGGCACAGAGCAGATCCTGCCTCTCAAGAGCAACGTGACTTTGGTGCACCACAGCGCAGAGGCAGTTCTCTACATCCCTTACAGCGTCCAAACAACCTCCCTCTGCTGAAGGGAAGAGAGAACCAGCTCCCGCCATCACTGCAACTGGGAACAAACAGGCTCGACCAGAAGCTGAGCTAAACCTAACTCCTGCGGGCAAGATGTACAGAGGAAGCAGTTTAAGAGACAGTCTGGACTAGAGCTTTATGGTTTAACTATGCTGTATGTAACATTCTTTGTAATTATTTTTAGTATTGGGAAGCAACTGGTCTATAAATCCCTGCTGGGCAATCACAACAGCAACACTTTACTCTGCACTAGATGAATCACACAAGGCCCATGTAAGCACCAAGCCACACACCTCTGCTGTGACGACACGCCTGTGGTGTCAGCCCTCACGCTTACCTCCCAAAACACGACCCCCCAACATCTCTCCACTGTCCAGACCCTAGCCACTTACATTTGAAGATGTGAGTTAGGGAAGAAAAAGCGTAATTCCATATTAGTTATGGTCTGTTGAGGTCACTTGAGACAGCTACTAAAAAAAAAAAAAAAAAAAAAGAAGCTAACACCTGAGACAGGGTGGAAAAGAATCATTAAACAAACTGAAGTGCCCGAGGAGAAAATTGCAAGCAAAGCCTTTGTCCTTTAATGGGTCACCACTGCTGTTTTGTAGCCAACCAAATAATCCTAGGTAATTAAAATCCAAGGAACAGACAGATTTTTTTAAAATAACAGCTTAAAAAAAAAATCAGTAGGTTTATTGTAGGTCTCAAGAGGGGCACAGTATGAGTAAGTGGAATGCCTACATGTTGTCTATACAGAATAACCCATCACTTGAATTAAAAAGAAGCAGCTAAGCAGTTGAATTTCATTCATCATGATGTTTTCTTCTGTTTTTTCTTTTCATTTTCTTCCTTTTCTTTTTCAATTTCAGCCACATACTTCTCAATTTCTTCAGGATTTAGGATCTAAAACAGAAGCACAGGTGACCCTCAAGATACTAATACAACTTAGAGGCTTTTATTTAAGCTCAAGGAAAGAAAAGTTAACTGGTGTTTATACAGACACAGGTACCTTCTGCAGACACAACAACATTCCTTGGCCACTAATAATAAACAGAAGGATTTGCTAGTGCAGAATGTGAGATTAAGGGTTGGAAGTTAATGCAGATCAACAAGGACAGTATCAGAGAAAGGCTACAAAGGGAGAAAAGCAAAACAAAGACCTTACCTTCAGCGGCTGTTCTCGCCTCATAACCGCCAGCTCTATGTTCTTCCCACCAGACTGCACAACCTTAACAAGAGTTAGATGTAGATATCCATTAATTAATTCTAACGACACCCTTTCAGGTCTTCTTAGAAGGAGAACAGATATGGATGGGGAGTCTTTCGCTCATTAGCTGTAAGTTCTCGACTCCAGTAGCAGTGTAACTCTCCAAAAATACGGGTCTTCCTTCTGGTATCAGTGCACTCACTGGCTGGTGAAAAACACCTCATTTCCACCATCTGACTTTTGATATTTTCTGTATCTTAAACTTCAATAAAAAAGCAAAACATTCTGCACATCTTTGGTGCGTTTGTTTTAATGCTCCAGTTTTCCTCCCTGGAGAACTGCTAGTAAATTCTTCTGCATGAGCTACAGAAACTTTTACCTGAAATATTCTGAACTTTGAATTTAATCCCACATGTATGGCCTACGACGAACAGTTTTTGCAGATCCTTTTATAGAAAATCCTCCTGCATGTCACAGGAAAGTATGTACTCACATTTAGGAAGTTCATCCAGACATACAGTGAAAAGTCACACAAGGGATTTGAAACAGACTCACCTCAAGAAGAGCCTTAATGACAAGTTTAATAGTTAGATCATCTGTTTCAATGGCTTCATCAGTATAGTTTTTCTCCAGAAATTCACGCACAGATTTGGCTCCTCTGCCAATGGCATTAGCCTGGAAACATTGAGGGGAAAAAGATAATGAATGGAAGTTTAGAAAAGACTTCATTTATAGAATAAGCAAGAAATAAGAGTTGTGCATTACATAATCTGAAACCATTTTGTGATCACCATGTATTTTTCAGGAGACTGAACATGTTACTGCCCAAATGTCACACAAAAAGACAGTCATCAGGCACAGGTGTTTTTGGAAAACAGGACAAGATTCCCCAAGTAAAGCTGAACTGCAGGCTGCCATTCTGAGTAAATTTGATCATTAAGGATTTTTACAGCTGTGAGCCAGCACCATCTGGCCAGTTAGATCTCCTTTCTCTTTAAAGGAGACAGAAACTCACAAATATTTCATTACTTCTCCACAAGAGACAGAATCAACTCACCTTCCAAGCATGGTATGTACCAGAGGGATCGGTCTGGTACAGCCGGGGGGTTCCATCAAAGTCAAATCCCACAATAAGAGCAGAGATACCAAAAGGTCTGCGACCGTTGCTCTGCGTGTATCTCTGATAGAAAGAAGAGACACTTATTTCAGAAGCAGTTCTAAAAACACTTTTAGAGTGGAAAGTAGACAGTGTAGAAGTTACAACCAGAAGAGGCACCAGAAATATTTTTAGCAGGCTCTCTTACCAATCTACCTGTTGAAGTTAGGATTCCATGTCTTACAGAAGACCATAAGCAAGGCAACTAAGAGGTGGTTGTTGTTCAACCCCTGTTCCTAACACCCGTTGAAGTTTGCTGCGTGATTACAGCTATCGGGAAGAATCTCTCTTGGCTGGGTGGTGCTGCGAGGCAGAGCGCAAGCCCAGATGTAACGCTCTGCTTCGACAATCATGCTTAGGAAGCCAAAAAAGAGGATGATGACACCTCAACAGAGTCAGTTTTCACCAATGATTTACAACAATTCCATCAGAAAGCACGGCACCCTCTGTGGCGATAAGCAGGCTACGGGAAAGCCCGTGTTACAGCCTCCTGCTGACACTGGGTTAGCCAAGTCGTTGCCATGTCACACACCAAAAGCGCCCACGATCAAGGGGGCCGGACACCAGCAGCATTATCGCTGTGCGAGATTCATGGTTGGTAACAGTTTTAGAGAAATCAGGAATGTGCCAGAATGAAAGACACAGATGTGAGATTACTGTAAAGGAGCAAAGTGAAACTTTGGAAAGTGGTATTCTGCTTTGGCAGGCTAGTGATTATTACAAGAATTACACTATTACCAACATCGCTATACTAAAACATCTCTGTGCGTAAGTAAATCAGACTTTTTCTAATCTCCACTAGTTGCTGAAAGTCAGTTTATTACACTGGCAAATGAATACAAAGAATGCACTTGGGCATATTTTGACACTGTAATTCATTTTAAATTCATGAATATCAAATGTAAGATACATTAAGTACTGCACTGATTTGCTCCCCTTACCCCTCCCTGCAATGACTTAGTAGGAGGGAAAACGAACAGGAGCCATGAAGACATTTTGACAATAACACAGCACCATTGTTAGGAGAGTGAATTAGAGCTGTAGATTAGCAGAGTGTTCCTGATGATATCACAAATGTAGTTATGCAGTCCTTACAAGTACTAATTAATTTCTTCATCTTTGGGAAAAAAACAAACAGTAATCAATCCTCCTTTTCCATTACTACATCCCTATTTCCAATAAACACATGCTAATTTTTACCAGCTGAGCAGAACAAGGCCAGGACAGACATTTTACATACTTAGTCTGAAGCGCTGTTCATCAGGACATATTTTAAGCATCTCTGTGCGGTCCAACATACCTGTTTCAGACTAGCAATGTAACGCGTGATGTACTCCACGGTGACAGGATCCTCCACTGTAAGTCTGTGGCTTTGACACTCCACACGAGCTCTATTTATAACTATTCTGGCATCAGCCGTCAGCCCTGAAACGACAGTGTATTCTCAGATTCATGCTTCATACTGTATGCACAAATAAAACAACTAGTCTTGCCCCAAAAAGCTCACACGGTCAGTGTCAACAGCAATGAAAAAAGCAAATAAGAGATCACGCTTTCTCAGGTTTGATGCACATAAATAGCATTTTTAAGGCAACAGAAAGAAGCTAATGTACCAAAATAAATAGAGGATTTAGTTTACAGCTTTCATGTTTGTAAGTTAGACAACACACGCAATTCTGAACCAGGTAGTCAGAATATTACTGACAGATGACAGCATTCCATCTAACAGCAAATTAGCAAAGCAATCTCAATTCTCACACACATTGGTTTTATTTCGTATGCAGTCCCCCTAACTATAAGCCAGCTTTATCCGCACAGCAAATCTTGTCTAGTTGATGAGGCTAGAGCAGCGTGACGTTGACAAAAACAAGTACGACCCTTTGAAAAAAAAATTAAAAAGAAACGTATTTCTTATTTTACTTTTTAGCTTATAATGCCATTTTCAATTGACAGCCTTGTTTCTATTAGAGAACTTTTCTTCAAGCTTGTGAATGCACCTGCACGTTATCACAACCCTTAGCCAAGGAAGCAAGGCAGAAGTAGCTGAGCCTATCGCTCCTGCACACCAAATCTAAACCCCATCGTTTTTGCCGGTTAAGTCAGATCTCCCCTTACAGAATCACTAACACTGACACAAAGATTCTAAACTACTTGAAGAGAGGAGAAACCTTCTGAAATACATTTTCCCTCCATTTACATGATTTTTTTTTTTAACTTTCATGCCTCCTGTTTAAGCTTTGAACAATGGACATTAAGGCATTTGGAACAGGAAAAATGTGGAACTAGAATATTTATGCTTCAAATCCAGAACTGTTTATTCAGGAGGAGTCTTTTGAAGTAGAACAGAGGAGATTTTTTCTTTGTTTTATGCAAGACTACAAAATTTAGCTTTTTTGGCTTGATGCATGTGGGAAAAGGTCCCTGTAACTGACAAATGTCTCTTATAGTTCCTGTGATATGTATTAATAATACTATTTTATA
>NW_009188658.1:0-1020 GCF_000690835.1 Fulmarus glacialis
AGCTCTCCGTGCGGTCAGCCAGGACATGAAGCTGGGTTTAACTCAGCCTCAGACCGCTTACAAGGCAAAATGAACAGCTCTGCTGTAAACCGGGCGTTAAAACACCCGGCTGCCCCCCTCTCCGGGGCTATCGCATCCCCACGTGCCTGGAGGACACAGATCCCACCCGGTCCCGGGAGAGCAGGGGTTTCCTAACGATGTGATGTGAATCTTGCCCTGAAACACGACCCAGAGCAGCCCGTGGGGAAACACGGAGCGAGCGCCAGGCTAGCTGCTCCAGCTCCGGCTCATTGTGTCTGCTCAGTGAATCTTTAATTAGGCCATGCAGATTCCAGCAGCTTCTAATCATTTTAATCCCGAGGCCAGCTTGAGGTTGCTATTGCTTCCAACGTGTTGGTGACCGTCTGCCTCTCTGCTTGGCTGAGGATGCTCCAAACTCATCTTGTCCAAGAACGCACACGGTTGTGGACGAGGGTGATGCAGAGGCTCAGGGAATCATGGAAGCCACATCTCCGCTAGGTTAACATCCCAAAAAACCTGGTGGTCAGCTGGACACAGTGCAGGACTCTTGTCCAGTGATTGCATATGTCTCCTGGGCAAGGAAGGAGGACCTATAGACTGATCACCCCCAGGCACCTCCATGCACACTCAGCTTCTCATTACCTCCTGCAGATTCGGGGTTGCTCCGGGGATGGAGAGAATCCCATTTGCTGCGGGAGTGCTGGGGGGATGCTAATCCAGGTGGCATTGCCTTTCCACCTGGGGATCAACGTGCTTTCGCACTCTAACACCGAATCCATCAAAAAGCTGACTGCTGCCCAAAACCAGACTCTTCAGGCATCGAGCTGCACGCTCATGCCAGACCTGCCTTCACGGTACTTGCTCATGCCAGACCTGCCTGCACGGTACTGGCAGGGATTTAAGGTGCAATCACTTCTTGGGTGTGATTCTCCTGAGCTGGCTGAGATCTTTACCTCGGGACGAGGTGACTCATGCCCCGCAGTGCCCGTTTCTCTCACC
>NW_009188658.1:1110-3547 GCF_000690835.1 Fulmarus glacialis
GGTCGGCGTCAGCTGCAGCCCGACTTATTTCTGCGTGTGGATTCCGCTCCTGTGTCCTATTGCGCGTCCGAGCTGGTCCCTGCGCCCTCGAGCCGAGCTCCTCGACAGACCCATCCTCCAGACCTGCCCCGTACCTCAGCAGCTCTCCGGGATCTCCCGGCGCCCGCCTGTGCCCGGCGCAGAGCTGGGACGCACCCGCACGGACTCGGGTGCCTGGGGGACCCGGCGGCCGATCTCCCACCGGCTCTCGAGTCTCATCTGGTGGATGGTTATTAATGCAGGAGAGTCATTTCCTTCTCGCCAGCGAAGGCGCACAGCAGAATGGATTTCTTTAGAAATCAATGTACATTACGTCCACGAGGCCACTTTGTTCCACTTTCCAAAGCAGCATTTGCTCTTTCCCGGTATTTACCCGCATCCATGTCCTGTTGTTTTCTCTGGAAACAGCCCAAGGTGTCCCGAAATCACCACCCAACCTGGAGACAGATCTACCTACCTGTGATCTCCAGATCCCTCCCGCAGCCTTTTAAAAGACCCATTGACCGTCTCTGAGGTTGGTCTAAGCGACAGACCTGCTCCCCAAAACCTGCTCCCCTTATTATATCTCCCCAAATCCTTCTGGATGACTTTCTGCTGCGGCCTGATCTTCCCTAAACGATCCGTTTGAACCTTAATCATCTATAAAAACCAGACTTTCTTGTTGCTCATCAGCTCGGAGAGGTTTTCTACCTGTAAAAAATTATTCCACCAAATCTTTTTGTCTTTGGCACCAGCCGTTCGGGCAGACTCAGCAGAGTTGGGATGATGCTACAGAAGTCGTCTCCAAATTTCTGCTGGGTAATTGGCAGAAAGTAGGTGTGAGAAGAGTCTGGGCAGAGAGGACCAAGATGGAGCTGATTTTACCTGTTTTGACACAGAATAGCTGACTGGCGTTTGCTGACGCCGCTTATTGCACTTTCAGGTAGGTGCATGCAGCATCTGAATTCCTGCGACGGCTGCAGGAGGTGTCAGGAAAGAGGGGGTTTTTTTTGCAGATCTCGGGGCTTTTACGCTAAAAAACCACTAACAGCATGTCCCTCCCCCAGCCCAAGGCACCCAGGACAAGCAGCCATCCATCCCAAGGGCACTTGATATTTTATTAATGTCACCGAGTCTTTGAGGGCTGTGCTCAGCCCCGGGATGCGTCAGGCTGAGACTTGGCGTTGCTGAACCCAAACGAGCTGCAAGATTATCCGTGTTTTCACCAGTGACCGTGACCGATGCACGTTCAGCATCTCAGACCTGAGGTGTGTGCGGAATAATGTCCCACGGCGCAGTCCGAGAAATGCCGTCTCTCCACCGAGCCCTGCGGTGAGCTCCCCCGGGAATTTTCCGATTCTTCAGCCAAGAATGTGATAAGGCTTCACAGGTCGGTCACACTGCATAAACATTTTCTCCGCTCTCAGATCCCATGACCTGCTCTTGAACTGGCGGAGCTGAATCCTCAGCCACATCTCTCAGCCCCAGTGAACGCCAACCTTTACAGCCAGGCAGTGACTGGCCTCGCCATCGCAGCCTCCAAAAAACCGAGGATCCTCCACATCCTCCCCACGTTCTCCGATGGTTTGTCACTTGTTCCCCTCCGCTCAGCGCTCGTTGCACCACATCTGGATGCTGTGTCCAGTTTGGGGCCACCAGTATGATGTAGGCATCAATGAACTGGAGTGAATTCAACGGAGGGCCACCAAGATGGGTGGAGGTTGGAGCCTGGTTGGAGGTTGGAGCCCGGTTAGAGGTTGGAGCCTGGTTGGAGGCTGGAGCTTCTCCATGAGGGAATGGGGCTTGTTCAACTCAAAGAAGAGAAAAGTTTTGGGGACACATAACAGCAGCCTTGAGCTCCTACAAGGAGGTTATCGGGAAGATGGAGCCAGGTTCTCCATGGTGGTTCATGGCAGGAGGCTGAAATCAGGGAGGTTCACGTGGGGTATACGGAGAAGCTCCACACTTGGTGGTTTTCAAGACCTCATGGATAAAGAGGGAGGGAGGGAAGGGGAGATGTTTCAAGCGATGTCTCGGGCTGAAAGGGAAGGAGGCTGCTGCCATCTAGAGCAGGGACTCCTCTGCGTGTGGACGCGGCAGCCAAACCGCACTTTCCCAGGCCTGGAAAGATCATCTTAGTAGAGACTAAAGCCGGAAAATTAAGGAAAAAACATTACGAGCTGGAATAGAGCAAGTAATGGATTCCCAGGCTCTGGGCAGAGCATCCGTCCCTGCCGTCCTTGGGCGGCAGACGATGCGCCGCTTACATAAGTGCAGTTAATAATTGATTTGAAATAGGTGGAAAAAACCCATTCTCGTCTCCATCATCATTGCAAGTTTCTGTCCCCCGGGTTTACGCGCAGCCAAACCCAGGCGGCAGCTCAGAACATGGGGAAGAAAAAAAAAAAAAGGTTGAAAA
>NW_009188659.1:0-214 GCF_000690835.1 Fulmarus glacialis
GAGTAGGGAGGGAGGGCACAGGCAAAAGGAGCAACAACCACCCTGCAAAAAGGGGGAGATTTGCCCAAAAGCCACCCCAGAGCCCGGCTGGGGGGTGCCAGCGCCGGGTCACTGGTTGTCCCCAGGCTGGTACTGGGGCTCGGTGGCGGTGAAGTAGTCCTCGAGGAAGGACTGGAGGTACTCGAAGGTGGGGCGGTCCTCGGGCTCCCGCTTC
>NW_009188659.1:473-735 GCF_000690835.1 Fulmarus glacialis
CGCTTCCAGCACTGCACCATCACCTCGTGCAGGGAGGGGGGGCAGTTGCCCGGACACTGCATGCGGTACCCCCGTTCTACCTGCTCCAGCACCTCCCGGTTGTTCATCCCTGCATGACAAGGACCCCCCGTTCAGCGACCAGCACCCCCATAAGCCAGTGGGGAAACTGAGGCACGCCAAGGGACGCAGCAGCCCCATGGTTTGCATAGGGAGCCCAGCTTAGCGCTGGTCTCTCTGATGGGGAAACTGAGGCACAGGGCAA
>NW_009188659.1:868-1457 GCF_000690835.1 Fulmarus glacialis
TTGGCCACCGTCTCGGTCAGGAGGATGCCGGAGGACCAGACGTCCGACTTGATGGTGAACTTCCCAAAAAGTGCGGCCTCCGGGGCCGTCCACTTGATGGGGAACTTGGCACCTGCAAGGGGAGGGAGGTGAGCTGCAGCCGGGGCACCCCACTGCACCTACACCTGGGGTACCCCTCATCTGGGGCACCCAGCACTGGGGACACCCTGCACCTGGGACATCTTGCGCCAGAGGCACCCTGCACCTGGAGCACCCTGTACTGAGGACGTCCTGCACCCAGGGTGCCCTGCACTGGGACACCATACACGGGGGACACCCGCATCCAAGACACTCTGTACCTGGGGTACCCCACACATGGGGCACCCAGCTCTAGGGGTACCCAGCACCCAGGGCAACCTGCACTGGGAACACCCTGCACCTGGGGTACCCATCACCTGGGGTACCACACATCACCTGGGGTACCCATCACCTGGGGTACCACCCATCACCTGGGGTACCCATCTCCTGGGGCACCCATCACCCAGGGCACCCACCACCCAGGCCACCCATCACCCAGGGCACCCATCACCCGAGGCACCCACCACCCAGG
>NW_009188660.1:0-2545 GCF_000690835.1 Fulmarus glacialis
AGAAAAGGGGCCTTTTGAGAGCTACAGCAATTTTCCCGGTGAATAGGAGTTGCTGTTCCTGTAACACGAGTTGTTCACACACATGCAGTAATGTCCTGTTTGGGGCTTATGTAATGGGATGGAGGGGCTCCAGCGAGGGACCGACCCTGCGGAGAGGCACTCACACCGTCTCGGGCTGGCAAAATGAGCTGGACTTTTCCAGGCCCCGCGGAGATGTTTATTTATAACTCCCACCGTCTGGCAGAAACCTTGCCAATCAAAACACGCCACGGGTTTTCCAACGGGTTAGGAGCACTCCTCTCAAAGAGGGTTTTTGAGGGGGGCCCAGGATATTTGATAGGAGTTAAGCTGTAAAATTAGTTTCAGAGCAGCGGGTTGTCTTCTTCCCAGCACGCTTGGCTGGCGGCTACGGGAGCATTAACCCCTCGCGTCTGCCCGCTCCCACCCTGTGCCGCGGGGATGCCAGTGTCCACCCCGCTCCCGTGGGCAGCGCGCGCCCGCGCTGGTCTTACGGGGCCGTGGGGACAGTCGTGGTGGTGATGTCCTGCTTGTGGCCCCGGCGGCTTTCCCCAGGCTCCTCGGGGGGACGCCCTGATCCGTGCCCCCAGCCGCTGCTCTGCAGCAGAGCCCTGCAGGAACATCTCTACCTGCAATTCTTTACCAAGATTCAGGTAGTGCCAGAAAGGGTGAATGTATGAACTACCATGGCCACAGCAGAAAGGGTTGACCCAGCCTTCCTTCACGTGTCTGCACTAGAAGCAAGAAGCCGACCAGCATTGATGGTCCCTGCCTGGGAGAAGGTATGAAGCAGGGGGTGACAGCGGAGGGAGCACAGCAAACGCCATTTCCATCGTTAGGTGTTGACTGTGCTGGTCGCCAAGAAGCAAACGCCAGCAACGGGCAGCGGCAGGAACCTTTGGTCTTGCGCTTTATCCTCTTCCCACGCATAGTCCTCTAGTCCCTCCCGGGCTTGGTCAGTCCTAGGATGAATTTTCCCTTGCAGCTGGAAAAGGCAGGACCTGCAGCAGAGAAGAGAAAGACCTGGTTTGGCGAGATCACAGCATCTGAAAACCTCAGCATGGCATGGATGTTTGCAGAATCCGAGAGCCTTTCTTTTGAGTTTAGTTGTGAAACTAATGTTCTCTTTGTTTTCTGCTGAATGATAATGAATCACTAGAAACTTGGAACCATTTTAAGGATGAATAAATGACACCTTCTAAGCTCCATGTTTATCTACTATTCTGCTACCAGAGCGATTTCATAGCAGAGCTATCAATGAATTTAATTTACATAATGGTTTACCATATACTTCAATATTTCAAACACACTTCATTAGGCACCACCACCAGCAGTTACATGCTCCCTTATAGTTCTTGCAAACTTTGCGGTGAAATGCAGCCTCTCCAACTATTAGTGATGCTTTAAAAAAGAAGGGGAAAAAAAAAGACTCAGACTACCCAGAGCTGTGTTCAAGCAGCTTTTTCAGCTCCGCTTGCACAGAAGGAGCTACCCACCCGTCAGCGGTGCGGGGAGGGGGACAGTGCTGCCCCGGCCGGGCGGTGGTGGGGAAGACCATTTACTTTTCCCAAACTGAGAGGAAATAATTTCTCAGTACCGTGTTTTCAAGTCTGGAAAAATAATCCTGATTTTTTTTTCCCCCCAGAAAGCTGGAGGAAATTAGTACCTGAGGTGCCTGGTCCCTGTGCGTGCTCCTGCAGCAGGGAGTTACCAGGAGTGGGAGAGATGGGGAAAACGCAGGGCTGAGCCAGGCCAGGTCAGGGCGTAGCTCCAGTGCTTGGACCTCGAAGGACATCCACTGCAGGTGAATTAAAAGGATTTCAAGCCAGGCCCTTTTAGCATCGCCAGCTTTTCAGGTGAGGAATCAACATGTGAGATGCTGCAGAAAACACGGGTTAGTGAAACTCTGGGAAATGGCAGGAGCCGTGTGGGTGCAGGCTGCAGCCCCAGAGCTCTGGGAAAGCCGCTGCCCCGGGGGAGACACCGAGCAGCCTGCCCCTGACGTGGGCACTGACCAGCACGAGCTGCGGGGCTTTCATCACCGCTGCGTTCTTTGCTTGCTGCCTAATGGCAACAGGACGCTCGGGGAGAAGCCCCCTTCCCGACAGCTGGTGAGCGGGGGGTTTCAGGACGGAGCATGGTCTCTTGCTTTCTGCATGTGTGCACTGTCAGACTTGAACCACACCAGAGGCTGCTTTCTGTAAGCACAGTCAAAAGGTGCTGCTTAATATAGTTACGTGTTTGTATTTTATCTGAGTTTCTGGAGATGAACTGAAATTATATCCTGTACCTTCATCTCCTCTGTACAACACAGGAACAGCCCTCCTGGCACTGATGCACCGAAGAGGGGTTTTCTTCAGTATTAAAGGTTGTAATTCGGGCAATTTAAATGGAGCGGAGAAGCCTCTATTTCCAGAGTCCCTAAGCTTGGTGTGTACGTTTCTGAGACCCACACACGGCTGGTGCGCGCGGGTGGTGGCTGGGCGGTGTTGGGACGGAGCAGAGCAGGCCGTGCGCCTGCAGCACC
>NW_009188661.1:0-1372 GCF_000690835.1 Fulmarus glacialis
TGGGGAGCACTGGGAGGAGACTGGGGGGCGCTGGGAGAGGACTGGGAGGGGATTGAGGAGCACTAGGAGGCACTGGGAGGGACTGGGAGGGGTTTGGGAGGGGATTGGGGGACACTGGGAGGGGACTGGGGGGCACTGGGAGGCACTGGAAAGGGACTGGGAGGGGATTGGGGAGCACTGGGAGGGGACTGGGAGGGGATTGGGGGGCACTGGGAGGGCACTGGGAGGCACTGGGAACTACTAGGAGGGGATTAAGAAGCACTGGGAGGGGACTGGTATGCACTGGGAGGGGTTTGGGGCATACTGGCAGGCACTGGGAACTACTGGGAGGGCACGGGGACCCACTGGGAGAGCACTGGGAGCTACTGGGAGGTACTGGGGGTTACTGGGAGCGACTGGGACAGCATCAGGCAGCTACTGGGAGGCACTGGTACAGCACTGGGAGTTACTGGGAGCCACTGGGGTAATGCCAGGAGAGCACTGGGAGAGCACTGGGGGCTCCTGGGATCCACTAGGAGCTACTGGGGCAGCACTGGGAGGACACTGGGAGCTACTGGGAGACACCAGGGCTGGACTGGGAAGTACTGGGAGCTACTGGGAGGTACTGGGGCAGCACTTGGGGAGTACTGGGAGCTACTGGGAGCAACTGGGAGGCACTGGGAGCTTGGAGGGAGCCTGGCCAAGCACCCCAGTGCCCCGAGGTGGTACTAGGGGATGGTGCTGGGAGGCACTGGGAGCTACTGGGAGGCACTGGGGCAGCACCAGGAGACCAGTGGGGGTTACTGGGCTATACTGGGAGTGACTGGTTTATATTGGGATGGCGGCTGGGAGCGTCGCAAAGCATCTGAGCACCTCAGGGTGGCACCAGCGGGGTCCTGGGGCTGAACTGGGAGTTACTGGGACACCTCGGGGCAGCATGAGGAGGACAATGGGCCATACTGGTTTATACTGGGATGAACTGGTTTATTTATACTGGGAGTAACTGGTTTATACTGGGATGAACTGGTTTATACTGGGATGGTGGCTGGGAACATTGCAAAGCATCTGAGAACTTCAGGGTGGCACCAGCGGGGTCCTGGGGCTGAACTGGGAGTTACTGGGACACCTCGGGGCAGCATGAAGAGGACAGTAGGCCATACTGGGTTATACTGGGCTGAACTGGGAATGACTGGTTTATACTGGGATGGAGGCAGGCGGCATCACCAAGTGGGGCGGGGCAGCACGAGCAGACCAGTTGGGGTTACTGGGCTATACTGGGCTAAACTGGTTTGTACTGGGGCGGCTGCAGGGAGCATGGGGAACCATCTGAGCACCTCAAGGTGGCACCAGGGGAGTCCTGGGAACTCCTGGGGCTGAACTGGGAGCTACTGGG
>NW_009188662.1:0-2785 GCF_000690835.1 Fulmarus glacialis
GCTCCCCCACACCGTGGTTTTGCAGCAAACGAAACCGTTCAGGGCTTTGTGCCCCGTTCGACAAAGAGTTCGTGATGGGGGAAAGGAAAAACGGGTTTGGGGAGCTTTTGGGGAAATCCGAATGAAGCATTTTGACATTTTCGGAAGGGAAGTGCTTCGGTTTCTTTTTTGAAAGAATGTTTCGACATTACTTTAATTAAACTCATCTACACAAAGAAAACAGCCCTGCGAACTAAAGGGTATGCATACCAAAATGTTTGTTACAGCGGGGGAAGGGACTCGGCAAGGCAAACAAGCGTTTTCAGTCGATCTGCAGTGATTTCGGAGGGGTTGGATTTTTAGGAAGCCACCAGACTCAGGGAGTCTGGTGCGGGGAGCCCTGGCGAGCCCTGCTCCATCCAAACCCTCGGCCCTGCGCCCGCGGCTCCCCGAGCACGCACAACGCGTTGCCCCAGGGTGTCACCCACCTGCAGCCCCTCCCCAAACACCCGCTGTCGTTATTCAGACCCAGATACCCGGGGCCAAACCCCATCCCTGCTCCCACGTCCCATCCGCGCACCCCCAGGCCAGTGCATTCATGGCTGCATTTCCCCCAACACTTCTTATCCCCCCAGATCCAACCACCCCCCCTACTCCCATTCCTGCCTACCCAGATGCATTCCCAACGATGCTGCTCGTTCCAAGGAAGGTAAATGCAAAGATCATTTCATGCGAGTTCGCTTCAGCCTCCATTTGCTTGCATTGCTGCAAGTCCCCCAGTTGCCAGCCCTGGTCCTCCGGGAATTTTGGCTGTGCGGGGATGGCACCGCGCCGGCATCCACGAAGTGCCCAGGCTGCATTGGTGGCGATGTCCGGGTGCGAACACGGGAGCAGGTCTGCGACCCAAGGCTGGCAGTGGTGGCAGCGCTGGCCTCGTCCCACTTGCAGAGGGGCCATCGGACCTGGGTCACCACGAGGGGATGGTGGCCAGGCTGATTTTAAAGAAGATTTACAGGGAACAAGCCCTGCTGTTGCGCAGAGGCTGGGGAGCTGTGGCAGGCAGGCTGGGCTGGGCACGGGGCGTCTTGGGGAAGGAGAGAGCGGGCAAGAAGCAGGAAGCACAGGACAGACCATCACCGCTTGGACACGCAGAGATGAAATCAGGTCTACAGCTCAGCTGGAGCTAAAACTACAAAAGGGTGGGCAGGCCGAGGGAGTTAACAGGTACCCTAGCAGCAAAGGGCAGCTCAGAGAAATGCAGGTACACTGATGGAAGAATTTGATGCTTTTTGCCTGCATCAGTAAAGCCTGCTCCCAGCCCCGGGGTGTACCGGCGTCGTCTAGAAGACTGAGGGCCAGCAGAGCCAGGGCAAGAGTCTGGGATCTGGCTCAGAGGTCCCCCAGGCTGGAGCCTGTCCCCACCCAGCGTGACTCAGGGATTGCCCTTGTCTGTTCTGACCCGAGGGATTCGCTCCCTGCGACGCAGCGCCTCGGCCCATGTGCTCCTGACTCTGGCCCTTTGTTAATCATGGCTAATTATTACCAACTGTTCTAGTAAGTCACAAGGCACATAGCAAGGCTTGGCCCCAGAGGTGGATGACCGATGGTCCGGAGGGATTGGCCTGGGGAAAATGAGGAATTTGCCCCTCAAATGGCATTTATGGCCCAATTATGCAAAGGCTGGTGAAGTGGCAGCTTCGGTGCATTTGCCCAGAGGGATGAGGAGCTGGCTTCTTCACGTCACTCTCACCTCTCAATTTCCATGATATATGGTTTTCTACTGTTGGGTTTTTTTCAAAGGGGTGAAAATGAGATGCACAGTTCTTCATCTGCTCTACTTATTTTGTGCTACAATGCATTTTGGCCCACGCCCCAAAATTAAGTGATGCTTAATTTAGAAGTTAAATAAGTGTGAAAACCTTTTAGGATGATAGTTGCCAAATAAAGATTAGGAAAAGAACACAAAAGAAATTACAATGAAAACCAGCAAGTATAATTTTTAGCCTGGGCTTTTAATTCCAGTGATTACTTCTTGGAAACAAAACCAAAGCCATCCACATGGCTAGAGAGAGCGAAAGGAAAATAAGCACACTTTGCACCAGCTGGCTGTTGGCCACAGGTTGGTGGAGGAAAGTCTTGTGGTCCTTGCCATGATGAACTGTCCAGCTGGGAGAAAGAGACCTCCAAAAATCTCCTGGAGGATTTATATATCCCAATTTGTTCAGCACAGGTCAGAGATGCATTTAAGAAAGTGCCAAAAATCTGCTCATAGAAAATGTCCCTGAAATTCAAAGTCTGGACCTAGGAATGTGTTGCTGTGTCAGCCCCGCTGGAGAACGCGGGGCCATATGGCTGCCTGCGGAGGCAAGGCCATCACATAATGAAAAATTCGTCAGCAGATGTCTCGGGGAGGCTGACGCACAGCCCCTTCCTGACGGGGCGGGGAGAGCAGCGAGAGCGCGCCTGGGCCAAACCTCCTCTCGCCAGGTCCCCCGCGGAAAGGGGGCCAGGCAAAGCGCCTGCCCGCACCAACGCTGCCTGGGCGGTGCTGCGGATGCTCCCTGATGGCCTTTGCTCAGATTCTTAGGCGTTACTGCAACCAAAGTCAGGAGGTGAGTGGGGAAGTGACCGCACGGAGGACGCGTGGACATGGGGACCCCGGCACCCACGTGATGGCAGTAAGGTGGCAGCGCTCAGCTGCGGGACCGGAGACGCTCAGGGCTGTGCTCAGCATCACCCCATGGCAACTGCAGCTCCGAGCACTGGGCTCTGCCTTTCCACCTTGCGCACAATCCCACGCTGCGGG
>NW_009188662.1:2800-22338 GCF_000690835.1 Fulmarus glacialis
TGATGTGCCTCATCTTCCTGGCAAACCTGTCAGGATGCAGCCCATCGGGCAAACACACCCTTCAGTCCCCTCCTGCTCCTCGCGGGAGGTTGCGGGGACAAGCCCTGGGCTGGGGTGGCAGGTCAGTACCTCAGATGCAGGTCCCCTCGGCGCTGCTGAGGCCCAGCCCGGCTCTTACTGCAGAGACGCCTGCCCTGGACCCTTGACTGGGGCCGAGATAAGCCGAACACATAGTCCAAAGGCTATCCCCTCTCTGCCAGGCTTGAGGCAACCTGTGAGGCTCTGGAGAGATGCAGAGCTGGGAAACACCTTTGAGAAATTGGGGTGACAACACGAACCGCTGCCTTCCCCTTTCTTGCTGGCTCTGGACCAGGCAGAGCAGATGTGGACTGATCCCACCCTGTTCTTAGCAGCGTAAACAGTCCCTGAGGTCTGCTGAAACACGGGAGCCTCAAAGCCACACGGCCCAGGGGTCGGGCCAGGCTCTGTCCCCGAAGCACACAGCTAGGGACACCATCTCTTGAGTGTGGGTGGGCGCCAGCCCCTTGTCTGCCCGTGCGGACCCACCTGACGCTGCATGGCTGCCGTGGCAGGGATGGAGGGAGCCTTGGGACGTCCTCAGGACTCAGCAAGTGTCTCTCCAGGATTTACCACCCTGAGGGCTGGGTCAGGCCAACCTGGGAAAGCCCCGCAGCACCCAGGGCCCCGCTGCTCAGCCTGGCAGAGGAGCCCAGCCTACCACGGCCCCTTGGTGTGGGAAGCAGGGGCTGCTGCACCCCCAGGAGCTGTTTGCCTGCAGGGCCCTGCCCCAGCACCTGGAGATGAGGGCTCGCTGCAGGGGAGGTGCTTAGAGGTTATCTGGTGCTTTTTGCACAACAAAGCCATGGACTGCTCCTTTATCTTGTTCTCCCTCCCCTATTATCAGTAGTTTTTCTGGTCCGACTGGATATCCCTGCTGCCACATCTCCAACAAAGCCAGAAGGTCCACACAGCGGAGATGAAGAGGGTGAACCCCTCGCCCTTGCACACAGACGGCCTGCCCCAAACCTCTCTGCAATTGGGGAACATAAATAGCACCTGGTAAGTCACCAGCACAGGGGTTTTTGACCTGGAGCAGGCACATGCCTCTGCTACATTCCCACGGCGCCCAGTTAGCCACAGCTGCTCGAGAGCTACGCAGTCTGGAGGGAGCACCTGCTCCACGCTGGGAAGCCAGGCTCTGCTGTCCAGCTTCGGCTGCTCTGTGCCTCAGTTTCTTGCCTGGGAAGAAGAGAGACAGCAGTGATGATCTGGATGTGCCACCATGGCACAAGGCTGCCTTGGAGCCATGTATGGCACACACAGTGGCTCCCTCCGGCACCTGGTTGGGTTTGGTCTTGGCTGCCAGTGCTAGCAGGCACCCTAAGCCCCAGCACACAGTGCAGAGCCCATCTCGTTCCCACTCCTGGTCCGCCCAACCCTGCTCCAGAGCCTGAAAGGCAAGGTTGGGCGGACCAGGAATGGGGACAAGGTGGGCTCTGCACCACCCACTTGTCCCCAAGGTGTAATCCTGTCCCCCAGCCTCCTGCTTTGGCCCCAGTTGAGGAGCTACGTGCCTGCAAACATGCAGCAGGACACGGTCCCTGCTTCTGCTAGACAGGTAACAAAAAGGTAATAGGTGGAAACCAAACAAAAGATTTGAAGCCCGGCCAGGAAGGCAACACTGTGCGAGCTCCTCAAATGGATGTCTCTCTCGCAGCCTGGCAGGGAGTATCTAGAGGCTGCTAACCTGTGGGGAATCCAGGGAGGAGTTGGGCACCGCTGTGCTAATGGCTCATGGTACTCACCAACAGCTTCACAAAAAAGCAGGGCTGACGCTACAGCAGCTTCTGGACATGCTAAAGCACAGTTGTGTATTTCTTCCCCAAATCAGACATCTCTGTTTAAATCCGGCAGACCCTGGAGCTCCTGGCTGCAGCGGGGAAAGACGCTGCTGGTTGCTGGCACTGGGTGTCGTGTCCGCGCACGAGGAAGAGTTGCTGTGCCTGAGGCATCTCTCAGGATGTCAGACCCAATCCCGCCATCGGTCCCTCTGCTCATGCTGCCTTCAGCGCCATGCCACGTTGCACAAGCCGAGGCCACACCTTTGCACACACTTTGCAGCTGCAAGAGTGGCACTTGCAGGTACCAAACCTCTTCTCTGCATGTGCCTACATACCCCAAGGAGCTCTCAGACCATAAACCCTATTGGCAGGTGGGCATTATAAAGCAAAGGACACTGGGGGACAATAGTCTGATGCAGAGTGGGCAGCTGCAGGGCTGTGCACGGCACTCTGGCACAGCCTGTGCCAAACCTGGATGTGCCAGATATGGCACCTTGCTGACAGGTCCCTGAACAGGAGCTGCCACCTGGTGGCACTGGGACAATCCTGCTGGCTTGCCAGCCACGAGGACCTGGATGGGGACATTTGGGGTGGCCCTGCACCATGGCACCGACTGTTCAGCTGTGCTGGGGAGGCTGGGGCTGGTCCGGCACAGCCCGGCATTGCCACTTTAGCCCTGTGGGACACACACCCAGGTGGGGAACTCGCCCAAGCCCTGAATCCTGGCTCTTGCCAAGGGTGCTCCAGCTGTAGCTGCCCTCCACAGGTTTTGCTACGCTGGTTTGTGCCAGGCTAGAAGTTGGCTGGCAAATATTGCCTCCAAACCCCCTCGACTTCCCGTGGCTGCTCCGGACCTGATGCTGCAAAGTCAGGCGGCTCTGGTGAGATGCAGCTGGACTTGTGCTCCATGCGACGTGTCCCCACATGCGCTGCACCTCGGCCAGCCCACGGTGGGATGGGACACCTTGGTGCAGGGGGGCCAGAAGCAAAGTGAGGAGGCGAAGGGGACTGTCAGGTCAGAGCCACTTTTCTGGGGCCAGAGAGGATGTGGTTTAGAGCTTGCTGGGAATCTCCAGACCACAGCAAAGGGCCTTCTCCAGCCGAGATTATCCCTGATAACACCAAACTATGCCAGCTGTGCATACAGGAAAGCCTGGAGGGAACGGGCTCTGCTGGTGGAGAAAGCCTCCCGGGAAGTTTCCTTCCCTTGACTCTGGGAAGCCTCAGCCGCAAAGAGGAGCTGGGCACCAGGGGAAAGCACGGGCTGGGGGCCACCAGCCCATCCCCAAAGCCTCCTCACCCACCACAGTCCCCTCACTCAGCAGGACTCAGCCCCATCCCACTTCCCAGAGGAGAGGGAAACAAAAGAGGAGGAGGGGGAAGGGAAGGGTCTAAGAGAAACTTCTTCCAACTTCTTGGTAAGAGAAAAGCCCTATTCAGGCAGGAAGAATACCCGTGTGGAGCTGGTCACTAAGCAACCCGCAACAATTCGGCATGGCCCGACACGTGGGCAGGGAACAAAGGGGCCTCGTTGCCCACTGAGAGCCCAGCCGGGCGAGTGCGGGGCAGGGAGAGCCTGCAGGGCCTGGGGACAGGGGACACCAGCCGTGCACAGCCACCACGAGGGGCTGAGACGCCCAGTGGGGTCCAGAGCTCCTGGGTGCTGCGGGAGCTTGTCCACAGTCAGCTCTGGAAGGTGACTAGCCTCCATCGGGCTCCCCCTTCACAGGGAGGCTGTTTGTTGCTCAGGAAGGATTTCTGGTCTGCTCCAAAGCCCGTGGGTCTGGTGTTCACATGGGGCTACATACATCATTCCCAACAGAGGCACAGTGCATTTCGGATAACTCCCTGCTCCCATGGACATTGCGGGGCTTGTATGGGCAGAGCAGCCAACGCAGGCTACAACCTCTCCAAGATAAGCTGAATTCTTCTTTTAGATTATCAATGTGGGGGGTTGTTCTTTGCAAACAAGCTTAGTGAGACATGAGAAACTGCTTGGCCTCTCTGCAGCACAAGGAAAAAAGGGACAAAGGAAATCAGGCCCAATAAACCCTGCTGACAATCCACGCTGAAATGCCTCCCTCGGAGCCCGGGGGGTCCCTGGAGACGCTGCTGCCCCCAACAGAAATGCTGCACAAAAGGAAAACCGCTCACAGCCAGAGCAGGTCCACTGGGACCAGTCAGTGTGCAGCTGGGCCCCAATCCAGAGCCTGATGAGCCCGGGGAAATGCACTGGACCTGCCTGGACAGTGGAAGTGGTTTTTCGCTTGCATAGTGTCATGGGGGAACCATCCGGCCCTTCATGCATTTGTCTCAGCATCTGATATACTTGGAGAGCAGTTGCTGGGACAAGGACAAACTCGCCAGGTGTTTACCCACCTCCTCAGGGAGGTGTTTGGCCAGGTCTGATCCCTGTCCTGCGATAGCAAGGTGAACAAGTGGGGGATGCTCAGGTATGTCCACACAAGCTGAGCACTTGCAGATGGAGGTATTCTCATCAACACTCAGTCCTGCTTTCCTGGCTTCACCATCCACTATCTCAGCCTTTAAGCAACTGCTTTGGATGCACACTAAATAACCACAACCCACAGGGCTGCAATGAAAAATTAGCTTGGCCAAAGTAGTGCCATTTATTTTGCTTGCAAAACCCCTTTCAGAAGGCCAATATGCTGCAGGCTTGCTGGCTGCAACCAGGCTCCTCTCAGAGCGATGCGGGGCAGGCACTCCAGACAGCAGGAAGGACGGAGAGCATCCATCCCTGGTCTTGGAGAGCTCCTACCGCCCCTGGCAAGAGGGCAAACACAGCACTCCTGGCACAGCTGGGAGCCAAGCGTGCCAAAGCCCAGCTAAGCAAGGACTTGGCACACCAGGACCGTGACACAACATTCACATCTCCTGCAGCCAGGGGAGCCCCGAAGCAAGAGGTACCAAGTCCAGCATGCCTGCTGCACCATGGAGAGCATTTACCTGCCCTTGAGCTGATGGTGGTGCTCCTTTGGAGGTGTCATGACGAGGCCACACTAGGAAACAGAAGTGAGACTCATTCTTTCTCAAATTAGTCACCTGGAAGTGTCCAGTCCATCCCTTTTATCTGCAGGGAGCAGAGTGAGAGCAGCACCTCCAGGAATTAAGTCAACCTGAGACAGGATCTGTGTGTCCGCCTCCATCCATGGGCTGCCGAGGAAGCTTGTTTAGACAATACACCCAACTACAAGATGGGCACCACTAATGGAGAGGATCCACTCAGAACAGAAGTAGCCCCAGCCTGAGGAGCATCTCCTTGCAAAGAGAGAAAACCTGGATGAAGATGCAGGCCACTGGACCATATGCTACCCATCCTGGGTTCTTCTCTCCCAATACCAGCACCTACAACCATCAGCAACAATCTTGCAGCATAGCTAGATGGGACTTCTTTGTTGGCGTGCTGCATTTTCTTGCTCTTCTTCTCCTGGTCTGTAGCATTTGCACATTTGTAGAAACGTTGTGAGAGAATAGCCGTGCTGAAGGAGGGAAGTATCTTTGTGGGGATTAGATGTGCCTGGAAGTCCAGAGCTAACCTTGGCTCTGGTGGTCCTCTTCCGTTCCCAGTGAGGTGTTGTTGAGATTTCCCAGGCAATGGCCTTTGCCACACAATCAGGATCTCTGGTAAAGCTTCATGATATTCTCGTCATGAAGCTTTTTCCACACCTGCTTCTCCAGGTTGAAGTCGTGGTTAGTGTAGAAAATCAGAGATTTCCAGTCCTTGTCATAGTAGTGATCCGAGTACTTCTCATGACCCTCCGTGATGTAGCCATAGGCACTCACCTGGGAGAGACGGAGGGCTCACTGGGGAGAGGTGCCAAGGACAGAGGGAGCCAAGTGAAATACAGGACACAGTTCCCAAATAGGGACGGAGCACAGGACAAGGATGACAGTCAGGGCTCCTCCAGGGGACCCTGCATAGGGGTCCGGAAGGACCAGGCTATGAACGCTGGCTCCAGAGAGCCTGCTGTCCTCTCACTGTCTCCCTGGGAGGCAGGATGGCTCTCAGGCCACAGCAGGCTTCACAACCTCTAAGTGAACTATTTTGGGGCTGTTTCTCTTGTCTTCAATCTGCTCCTCCACAGCTGACAAGAACCCATATACCCTCGAGGCAAATGGTAGGCAGGGCTGGAGCCATCCCTGCTCTACCCTGTTATCCTATCCCCCCTTCCAGACAGTGCTATGTGCAAGAGTCATTGTGCCCTTACCCAGTCACAGAGATGGAGGGCAGTCAGCAGCAGGAAGGCCCCCGTTGTGGGTCTGTACAGCCGCCAGTAGGGCTTTTGCAGACTTAGATTTTAAAAACCTGCAGCAGGAGAGAAGAAAGCACAGAGCAGTTGCTGGGTGTGGTGGTTCAAGCTGGGCACACCTTGTCCCTCTGTGGCATTTTCCCTCTTTGCAGCAGTTTGTGGCCATACGAGGCATTTCAGACAAGCCATGAGTATGCCCACATGCGTGGGTACCACTGCGTGCTCAGTAAAGCACAAGGCCAGCCCAGAATGCTCCATCACCTGCACTGCAACCTACGCCCAGCTCTGCCCCAGCTTTATGGAAGTGGTAGGTCTTGAGGCAGTGGGGATAAACAGGGGGTGGATTGAAGGATCCAGTATGTTAAAGTCCACTCTTAAATCTGTCCTTGCAGTGCAGAAGTGGCTTTGAAGCTTCCTGGTATATCCTGCTCCCCATCCACATCCCAGGAGTAAAACGAGACATAGGAAAGGTGAAGAGGAGGGTCACAAAACCTGCTAGGAGCTGCAGTGTTTTGTGCTAGCAGTTGTTAGGAAGGAGGAGTCCACACCAGGAAAAAATAGCATGTGAGCCCTCTTGGCCTTGGAAAGGATCCAAGTCAGAGGGGAGACGGCAGAACGAGCAGGGAGGTGCAAGCCATCTGGCCCTGCATTTGCCTTCTCTCAGAGAAGGCTTAACTCGGCTCTCAAGGAGACCGAAGGGTAAATGCAGCCAAAGCAGGGCACAACAGGAGCTGCTCTTCCTATATCTCTTGGTCACGTGTGGCCCACGATTGGCAGATCTCACAGTGACAGTGTCCAGCAGGCTTGTGAAAAGGATTAGAGAGGCAAAGAAAGCAGCCAGGCCAATCAAATGGGATACTGAAGAAGTGCCTATTATCGTGTTTGAGAGCACAACCAACCTCTCGAGTCAAGAAGGGATCTCGGGAGAGAAGGGCTGTTACAGAGCCTTCCTCCAAGGTGCTAAGCAATGGGGAACATGAAAGGTTGGTCCTGAACTAGATCAGCTATTCTGGCACTTTAGCAACACTCTTCCCATATCTAAAGTTGCCATTTGCCCAGGACCTCTTTTGGACGCAGAAAGCCAAACTGTCCAACGGCTGCCTACCTGCCACTAACGTCCCACTGCAGCACCAGAGAATTTTAACTGACTGCACACTGATGAAGCTTACCCCCAATCTGCGGGTGTGGCTAAACTGCAGTTACAAGGGAGTGAGCTGGGAGGAGGGAGCTCAGAGACAGAGATGGTGCTGGCCAGAAAAAATAAGCCCGTTAGAGCACATAACCCCCAGCTCACCTGTTTTAAACTGCAGCTACAAGGGAGTGAGCTGGGAGGAGAGAGCTCAGAGACAGACAGAGATGGTGCTGGCCAGAAAAAATAAGCCCGTTAGAGCACATAACCCCCAGCTCACCTGTTTTTCATGTATCTCAGGAAATCAGGGTGAACTACCAGGTATTTGTCCATCATGAAATCTTGATCGAATCTCTCCCGGGGCCTCTGCCTAAGGACAGGAATGGGGAAACTCAGGACAAGCTCCTATATTTCATCACTGGAAAGCATCAGCCCTGATGCACTTGGTGATAAAGAGAAGAACCACAAACACTGTTAAGTTATTCTGCAACATTTCCCAGATTATGACAAAGCCTCCATAGCCTGTGTGCATCGCAGAGGAAGAGATCAGCAAGGAGAGGCAACAACAGGAGACAGGGATATCAAAAGCACGTGTGCGTATAGACAATAATTGGTGAAACCAGGCCTTCATCCATGAGTAAGCCACCATGTACAGATACCAGACCAGACAACAGCATGCATTCATCCCAGAGGGCCACAAAGCTTTCTCCAAGCTCTGGCCACACATTGAAATCAACTGCTTCTGTGAAGGAGGTGTATTGGTTACAGCAGTGCTCAGAGCTGTGGAGGAAATAAGACATTTCTCTAGACAAATCTGCCAGGGGAGGGAGGCTTTAACCTGGCTTTACCCTGGCCTGCACCTCAGCAGGGCTGAGCACTGTGGAGAGGAAAAGGGCACAACAGAGAGCTCCACACTGAAGAGTGTAGAGGTGGGGCCAGTTTGTTTTACCCATAGTGGTTCAAGAATCCTTTCCTGATGTTCTTGTTCAGTAGAAGAGCCTTCAGCCACTCATAGTCTCTAGCTCCCTCCAGGAAGTGAATGTATCTGACATGCTAAGAAAAAAAGTGAGCATTAATGAACAGCACAAGACAGACACATCCTTCAAAAACAAAAAGCAAGCAGGCATCTAAGCTCACTGAGTTTCTCGGACACTCATCTTTGGCCTGCAGCTTTTAACTATCCCACAGAAGCAGAATGGAGAAAACATCTGATGTGCAGCTACTTCTACGTGCCAAAAGGCTGGTGTAGGACTGACGCAGCTTGCTACTGCAAATACTCACTCCGAGCCACGCCAATGCAGGTTCCCTCACTAAGAGTAATGCTAAAGTGTTAGCTCAGCCCCTTTGCTCCTCATGCATAGCAAGATCGGAACTGAAGATCACAGATTAACAGCATCCCGTCAAAGCTGTGCATGTATACAGCATGGACCTGACTTACTTTTCCCCATGGGATGTTGCTGAACCCTCTGTGTCCCAAGATCTGGAGAGAGGACACCAGTGAGTAGGCTGTGAATCCATAAAAGGAGGTTTTTGTTCCCACATCTTTTTCGTAACCTTTGATTACAGCCCCACTCACCCTGGCCAAGGAAATTAAACAGAGGAGCAGAGTTAGCAGGTGACCACTGAAAAACCTCACATCCATGTTTGTGACAGGAAAAGACAGCGTTAGTCTGGAGAAAGGGAGGATTAGGCCCATTTTGAGCTACACCTCTTGATCTGCAGGAGAGCCCCTGCTTTGGAGATGGATCTTGATGGCTCATCTGTGAACCCACGCTACAATTCCTTTTTGGTTTTTCACCTCCTCCTGCCATCGGTCATTTTGGCACTTGGGAGTCAGTGCAATACTTGAAGACATGAAGTTGTCCAGCTGTAATTATCTGCTAGCCAGAATAAGCTAGCTGTGTATCTTCTAAGAAGGAAGCCTGCCTTACCGGAAGACGTAGTCATGGGAGTCAATCTCCTGGCCCATCCCAGAGTTATTCAATATTCCTCCATTCCCCACGACAGCACAGCTGATGCATGTCAGCATGCTGCTGTTGCTGTTGGCCAGGAGCAGCTGCTGGTGGGGATTCGGGGGCAGCAGGGACATGACCTCCTCCACCACTGCAAAGCAAACATGGTGCAGAGTTAGCATCAAGAGCCTTTGGGATTGACACAGTGAAAACACCACAGCTTCCACCACGAGATCCACCTAGCCTGATGCCTTTGACAGGGAGATGCTGCAAACTTCCAGCTACTTGGCATAAGATTCCTGTTGGGAGTTTGATGGTCCCACCCTGACGTGCCCTAACGGACTCATGTGAATAATTCAGCTCCATGAAGCCATATGGAGGTGCAAAATGCTCAAGGCGGTCCCACTCACTGTCATTGAAGTATCTCTTATCTGTAAAGAGCATGATGCTGGGCAGGAAAAGATCTCGCAGCCAGTCAGACTTGGCAGCTTTGGCCTTCACTGATTCAGAGCAGGTCTTGAAAAACAAAAAGAAAACAATAAGGACTGATTAGCAGGAAGCTGATAAACCTGACTGAGTGCCAGTGCTTGTGTGCCTCTGTGTGAGAGTATCGGAAAGAAGCACAGAAACTCCAGTGGTACATCATCCATTGCCCTCAGTGTCTCCATCACCGTAAAAATGAGGCATAATTTCAGCACTACATCAATAACTAGCTGGTGGAAGGTCACCTACAAGGAAGCCAAAGTGACTCGAGGTCTCTGAGACTTTCCTCTTCAGAACAACAGGCCTGCGATGCTCACATGTTTTCCTGGCTTTGAGCCTCATTAACTGATGCAAATGAATATCTGTAATAGGTCTAACCTAAACATACCAAGTAAGGCTAGCAGTCCCTGTTGGCAACACACCTCACAAGGTCCTGGCCTCAGAGTGCACATGAGCAAATACTCTGAGGAACATGTGAGATCAGATCACCATTACACTCCCTTTAAAGAAAAAGCATGCAAACAACTTGTTCAACATGATAAACGAATCACAGAGAAGTGTGGGGCTGAGAAGGGAATGCAAGCCAGCTTATCCTCTCCAACAAGAGGGGTCTCATTCCAGCTGACAGGAATTAGGCTGCGTGTCCAGATGGAGAGCAAACAACTCCACTGTGCTGGGTTTTCTGCTGAGTCAATTTGGGCTACTTTCTTAGACATCTTCCCCAAATACCTATTGCAATACCTACTGAAAGACAAAACAGGAGACACAGGGGACCCGCACGCCCAGCTCAAATCCCCGGCAATGACCAGACTGCATTGCCAAAGCCTTGTTGTGTGCTCCACAGCTGCGCTGGGCGCTCTGCTATGGATGAGGACGACAATCCAGGCACAGCCTGAGGAGACAGCCCTCATTCTGCCTGTTACAACGGGAGTGCAATGAGAAGAACATTGTGGAGGGTTTCACGTTGGCATCATTTCAGTTGCAGCACATTTCATGTCCAGAGACAGGGACACTCCCTTCCTGCTCAAGCTGTACTTTGTACTGTCTAAGGGTTGGTACTTCTTGTGCCTCCACAGCTAGACTGGATCAATACCAGAGGAACTAGGGCTAAGTCTGATCATGAAGGAAATGAAGGAGGTGGGAATGCTTCTAGTCACTCCCTCTCTCTGCAGAATTAGAGATCAGGTTTGGGAGCGAGACCCAACATGTGATGTCTGGATCCATATCTTCATTAAAGACCCTTCTGCGTGCATTTTCTCCCCTTTTCCGTACTGAGGAAGGGTTTTGCCCACTGTCTCAGCTGATCTGCACATCCAGATGCTCTGCAGCCTCAGTTACAGTAGAGGATGTTCTCAGCTTCCTGCTGTGAACTGTTGTCTCACATTTCTCTGCCAGCTCCTGCTCTGCACTTCTGAGATGGCTGCACATGCTCTGCAGCTCATCAGATGAGAAGACGGGAGCATCTGGGAGTCAATGAGCAAGATCCTGGTGACCTAACCCCGCTGTGTCTACAGGGGGTGACACTGGGCAGGAGGGGTCAGGTACTGTCTCATGTGGCATATGCACTCTTAGCCATGTAATTCGCCACTCCCATTTGTATTCTGTGTGCCTCCAGACCATGGGGAGCTCAGGAAGAAAGATGCACATCCTGCACCACAGACCGGATCATCTGCCAGGCCCTTCTGCTGTGACTCAGTAAGGCTGGGCCAGTGCGTCAGTTCAAGCGTTTAACAGCCAAGTTCTGCATTTAATAGTCACAGATCTTTGGATAACAGAGGTATCTCTGGGGCCAGCTGCTCCTCTCAAGCCGCTCAATGGCACACTGAAGAGCACATCCCATCAGCAAAAGAATGGCTCGCACTGCCAAAAGGGGCAATGGGGAACAACATCAAAATACCACAAGGGAGAGAGAACTCAAAAATAGAACATCAAAACAATAAAACTCATCCTAGAGTTTTTATCAGCCCAGTTCATCTACCTCTGCTCTCTGTATGTCTCCCAGGGCATCTTGCGCACCCTGGGGTTGGGGAATGAGATTAAATTTTTCAAGAGTAGCCCCTGCTCCACGGGGAGAGGTCTGAGCACAACGACATGGTGCCTGCAGCCCTGATAGTTCCCTGGAGCAACATCTACATTCCCCCTAATGCCACCAAAATGACATATGGCAATGGTGGACGATTGCGGCACTGAGACTTTAAATAGGCAAATGGCTCATCTAAGACCACTGAGCTAGAACAGGTGCTCCCATCCTCTGCTCACATGCCTACACTGTCCCTCATCCCTGACACATGAGCAGTGTGTAAAGGCCACTTACACCCATGTATAAAGACCTTCCTCACTCTGGAGAGGGTTACCCATCTGTCCAAGCCTTCCAGCAATAGGGGTGCCAGGGAAAACTGCTCTGGCTAAGCTTTACACAGAGTTACCAGCATAAGAAGGGGGACAGAGGCAGTATTGTGCACCACAACCTGCCCCATCCGCTTGCTGAGAACTTTGCTATAGTTTACGACTTTCCTGAAGGCCCTGTTCCTGGACCCGAGTAATTATGAGATGCTCAAATTGCATTTTAAATTAGTTCCAAACCCTCATAACTACAAAATAAAGGCCAAAAATACGGTCAGAACAAGAGTTCAGTGCAAAACAGAAAAGAAAGAGACAGGCTTTCAATTCCATGGCTGTTAAGACAACCTGATGGTGGGCACCAGACTTACCCTTTTGGAAGATCACATCAGTAATATGACCTACACAGGCAGAGCTGATCACGAGAACTAACTTACAGAACAACACTCCCAACAAACAGGATCTGTAAGAAAACTTTGAAGCTGTAGCTGTGCAAGTGCTACTGCCTTGACAGGTACAACTGAATCATTTGAGATTTTCATCTTCACCTCTACCGAAATACTTTACCTGTGTTGACCAGGCCTACAGTTGTTCCTATTTAACAAAGAGGAACAAAGCAAGACGTGTTGAATGGCAGATCTGTTATGAATTATTTGCTCTGCTGTGATGATGGTTCAATGCATAGCAAGAAAATCCTAGATAGCAACCCAGCATGCTGGGACCATCTGAGTCGTGGAGCTCTGAAGGGTAAAGAATCTGCTTGCTTACTATGGGTGTCTACATACAGGGTGCAAAAGGTGAATTGGCAACACCTGGGAAAGACTCTCCTCTTGCTGAAAATAAACCACAAGAGCAGTAAAAAAAGTTACTTTTTAACCATCATTTCTCCAATGGGGCACATATACACATAGTTGAATTTTTGCCAATATTGACAGAAAACCTTAAAAATGGGAACGGTCCCCACCCGACTGTCTCCAAAGCAGGCAGGTACATGCTCATCAATCCTCCCCCTTTTTCTTTGATCTTATTTTGACTTTAATACAAGCAACTAACAAAGCCTCCATTCCTGTGCACTGAGACCCTCTTCACCATCACTGCCAGCATCATTCTTCACAGCCCAGCACAGCACAAGCGTCACTGCTGCCCCACTGCTGCCAAAGCTTTTGACTTGCTTTGGTACGTATGTGCTTGGGTGAACAGGCACACAGAGGCATTCCTATTCCTGTTCCCTCACCATGACCCTGCTTGTTTTCTTTAGCTGGGCTGCATAATACAAAGATCAAGGCAAATCTGGGGATTGCCTGAGTCTTCATAGGAATGCAGATGTTCAGGTTCCCAAAAGATCAGAGAAATGGGACACCTGTATGAAGACCGCCATTTAGTGCCAGACACCTAATGCCTGCCCGTGTCAGACTAGGCGTGACCCAACTTACCTTAGGGTGCCACGTCACAGGGAACATATATGCTGCATTGTGTGCCTATGTCCCCCGTGCAATATATCAAGGCACCTAAGAGTGGGACCGCCTTGTATCACATCTAGAAGGAGAGCTATTTTTCCCAGCTTCCGATGCACCTGAGCTCCAGAAAGAGCTGCTCGGTCTGACTTTCAAAGGAACCCATGGAAATGTGTGCAACTGCAGTAAGTTCCCATACTGGAGCATGGTGGAGGACTGGCCAGGCTAATTGAGTCATACATATAGGTCTCCCTCTCTGGGTCCCAGCAGCATCTGCATATACCAGTGAGCTGACCTACCAGCTTGGAGATCATCCTTGACTGCAAAGGGCATACATGCCCAGGGGACAGCAGACAAGGAGGTCAATAGGGAGGCATCATTCTTGGCAAACACACACAGCCATCACACTTACCGATGGCGGAGATGAGCTGTCCAGCAGGTACTTGTCCTCGAAATCCCACTGCGGCTCCGACTTGAAGTCAGCAGCTCTCAGTTTCTTCCTTTCTGTCACTGCAGCAGCCTGAGGAACAGGTCTTAAAGTTTTCACTGATGCAGGAGGCTCTTCTGGCTTTGTTTGGTCTTTGGATATGTTGTTTTCATGAGCTCCCTTCACTCCAGAGGATGATTTCACTGTTGTCTTCTTGATTCCCTCCAACCCGGGGGGTGGTTTCACAGTCATGTTCTCCTTGGCTTCTTCCACCCCGGCAACTGGTTTTGTCATTTTCTTCTGCACTTCCTTTCCTTCCCATCTTGGTGTCCTCTCAACCATATCTTGTATGAGCCTTGTGATGTCTCTCCCCAAAGTCACCTTTAAAAAGCTCCTTGAGTTCCCATTATCAGAGTATTTTAAACCCTCTTGCTCTTGGGTGTCCACTTGTAGTGGAGCACGTTGGAAAACGCTCAATTGCCTGAATGCAATCAAAGGAAGAGCAGACACATCACACACTTTCCACCTAACACTGAATACCTTCCACCCCATTTCTAGTGCTCTTGACTCTGAGCCCCTCTGTGCTTCAGAGCAACCACTGCATACGACCACCACACTCAGAGGACTTGCCTTGGCAACTGCCGCTGAGTTTCTGCAGGATGCTGTATGAATTCAATTTCACTTTCAACCTCGCCACCAAAGTGTTATTCAACTTCCCACACCATTCCGGCCTGAATACTGCTTAACTCCCCACTAAGCAAATCCCAGAGGCTACCCAGTCCTCTTCAGCACTTGGCTCATGAAACATCCACACTGGCAATAACTGCAAACCAGCACAGAACAGCTTTGCCCGGCACTAGGCAAGACCCCTGGCAATGTCCCCAGAGCACTGCAGGACTGTTTCGGAGATCCTGAGCTCAGGACACGGCACACACCACGAAGGCAGCCATCTGGCTCTCTTCTTTGCCAGCAGAGCCAAGTGCTTCAGTGACAGAGCATGAAGATCTTCCAGAATTCAGTAAGGGAAGTCTAATAAGAAGTGAAACTCACTCCTTCACCATGTATCACTTCTTGAGCATTTGGAGCCACAAGGCACTTTTTCCTCTCCTCCTCCCCCTTAGCCAGCTAATGCAATGGCATCACACAGCACTCGCCAGCTACACAGGTCTTCAGACAGGCACTTTGAAGCTACTAAAATACACCCTGAAGCTCAAAAAATGTAAAACCTCTGCATTTTCAGCAATTGCCTCTAATATCGCCGTTGCCCTGTTGCCCAACTCAGAGGCACAGGCAGGTACAAGGATATCATAGGAGGATACAGCTGCCAGCAGCAGAAGAGCCACCCGCAACAAGACTGGGCTGTAACCCAGCAAAAAAATCAAGGCAGAAGTGGTGGGGTTTTGTCCCAAACATTCATTCTTATCTGCACATGGCTGGAGGATGGAACAGGAAAAAGGAAGGTGAAAAATTTCTGCAGCTGATATTTCATGCACAGCAAAGCTTTTAAGGATAAACCAGCATAGTTGTGGCAGTCTGATTTCACACTCACGTTCACCCTTTGCATGACGCATTTGTTTCAGAGAGCTGTGGATTGCTTCCGAGGTGATAAATAGGAAAGAAAGGACCTCTGCAGATAGCAGGCTGTAGATAACAGTTCAATTGCTGCTGAAGCTTCAGAGTGGTATGGCATTCATTAAAGTGATTAGGAAATTATCAGTTAAGGAGGCTTTTAAAAACCATTTTGTATCAGAACCTTTCCAATGCTATTTCTAAGAATAAGAGGTTGTGGTAAATGTCCTATCAGCTCTTCCTCTACCTCATAATCATTATAAATGTTAGCCAGTTTCAACCAAGTATGCAGCAGTTGCTTTCTATCATAGTGCTTCATGTATAAACTTGTGTTACTGTTTACTGCCTAAGAAAAGGAAAGATTTTACATATACTCGAAGTAAAGAGAAATTTGGTAAGGTGGCTCAGGCAGATCTTAAATCCCTGGATGATTTTCTGTTGTATTTTTAAGATTACGTTTAAAATTTTGAAATTAAAGGGCAGACAACAAATGAAACAGGACAGTATGACAAACCACCCTGCACCCCAGACTTTCCACACTTGCTGTCTCACAGGGCACAGATTCCATCACAGCTCTATTCACTTTAATTTCAAATATTGTGCCAAACACACAGAGACCAAAATGTAAAACCGAGGGCCCTTCACATCCAAAACCTCGCTCCATGCACTGAGACCCACATGGCCAGGCACTCGTGCCTACACAGGACCCTGCTCTCCTGACGAGCATTTTATAATCCAGACAACTGGTCAAAGCAGCACATCAAATTTCAGGCTCTAGAGCCCAGCTGGCAAACAACTGCAGAAGCTCAATGTCATTTTCCTCTCCATTTAAAAAGCCCTATGACAAATAGAGGATAAAGCCATGAAAATGCTGCTTTGTGCACTTTACGTTGCATATAAAGGTACGGAAATAGAACTGATACACAGATAACCACATACAGCTCATGCTTAGTTGTGTTTTACTTAAGTTGCAAAAATATGGACATTTCCATTCTCTGAAACTACAGCAGAATGAAACGGCTTCAAGCAGCTGGGCATGGAGAGCCAGTTCTTGTCCCAGCTCTGCCACTGACAGGCTCTGTGATCAAGGACAACTCACTTCACTTCTCTACACATTTTCCTTCTCCCCTCCTCCCTTGTGCAGATTCCAACTTCTCCAAATTGATAGCTGCCCTCAAGGTGTGGTCTCAAGTCCCTGGAGCTCAGCTAAACTCATGCCACCTCCAGAAGAGATGTAGGTGTTCCCAGCCTCACCCCTCCCGCCTGCCCCCACAGCATCAGCCCTGAGAGGTCCAGCTGAAAACTAACCCCACGAAGACAAGCCATACGAGCTCATCTCTCATGGAGAGCTGGGACCATACGAGGGCTGGTGGGGAGGCTGGGGAGCGGTGCTTCCTATACACAGCACGGGGCACCAACACGTAAGCGAGCCGTGCTTGTAGTAGGAAAGGATCAGATACCTGCTGTGCTCATGCAAGGAACACTGCTTCCTGCCAACAATGCTGGAGACATTTTACTGCAGTCTACACTGCAATTCCCTCCACACCCATGCTTGTAAGATTTACTTGACCATTTATATAAAAAATAATATATATATTGATCACGTCTGCATGACATTGGCCTCCCAGTATGCAGCATATTTGTATTAGAAATCAGATGTTGAATTCGCTATGAATTCGAAGGTATCCCACCAAATTCGATGTCCAGCAATGCAATCTGGACTAGGGCTGAATGCAGTCCTTCTGGGAGCCACCAGGAAAAGCAAATACTATGTAGTGCCAAAGTATGAAAACAGGTAGCATTAGTAAAGCAAAAGCTGCTTTCTTAAACAGCTACACAAGGAAACACTGGAAACCAGCGATGCAGCAGAAGCAAGTTTTTGACTGTGGACCTTCCAACACCATGCTCTGATTGTACACAACGTGGTCTGCTAAAGCAAAGTGGTCATCTAACTCAGATGAGAAGTGCAAGTTTCAGCGTAAAAAGACACAGAGAGAAAAAGAAAGTGAGCGCAAGCACTCCATCCAGACAGCGCATATCACAAGGAAGCAGGTCTCTTACCTGAAAATCCTTGTCTTTGACAAGCCAAACAAAGAGCTGAAACTAGCAATGAAGGTGCAAAAGTGTGCTAAAACAATGAGCCAAATGAGGACTCTGGGAATTTTAGGAAGCCTTCTCCTGAAAAACCACATGGTGAGACGCCTGAGAGCGACAGAGGCTCTGCTGCTGCTGCCCAGAGGTGCTTGCTAGGCGGTGCTTTCCAAAGGTGTGTTGAATGAGTGGGCTGCTCTCTCTGGATTTCCTTACAAGAACGTGCACACCCTCTCTCCCAACATTCACAGACACTTCACACTCGGGTCCAATTTCTCAGACAAGACAGCAGCTTTGCACTGTTCCCATCTATCACCCTAACCTTATTGCAAAACAGAGTGGGGAAAGAAACACCTTTTACTGCAAACAATGGAAGTTTCCTATATTTTCCTTAATGAGGTTAGTCTGGTGTAAGAAGGAAACCCTTTACCTCTGATCTGGTGGATGCATCACTGGGAACATTTGGGTGAATTATGGAAGTAGCCATAGTTACAGTCAAAGAAATTAGCTTTCAGACCACCACCTGCCCAAGGGCTCGGGCAAGATTTTAGGCATAACCATAAACAGATCTTTATTTTCTTCTTCATGCAGTACTTGCTTGTAGCTCTAATCCAGAAGCAATCCCTGCCCTCAAAAGCTGATGGCTAGATACACATCCATTTTACCTTGTGATTGCTTTGAAACAAGTCCAAGTAAGACTCCTTGCAAATCCACCATAGAACAGAGGGGTTTGTGTTTAAAGGCAGATTAGCACTTGGGTAAAGCATTAGAAGATAGTGCTTAGAGTCAGACAGTCCCCTCCCTCTCTAATAAAGCTGACCTGCCTTTAGGACAACTGGAAAAACTTCAATCCAGCATTTCACTTGCCTGAAAGAAGCCAAATCCATCACAATCTAACCCCACTATAGCTGACAAACTCATTATACAGGCCTGCCTGCAGCTCAGGTTCCCAAGCTGAATCAAGAGTGTGCCACTTGAGCTCTGAGCTGCTTGCACAGATAGCAGCAATACACACTCTTCAGCTGCTCTTCTTTTGTGAGCTCTCAGTCAAGCTTCCTCCAGCACCAATTCCAGGACTGGTCTGTTACTTTCGGCTTTTGAACTCTTGCCCCATCACTTCACAAGGATCACTGAGTGGCCAGGAACTGATAGCTGTGTCAGTTCACCACTAAAACAGAACATGGATGGATTTGAGTCTGTGGCTAGTTGTAGAATTTAAAAGAACCAGATCACCCTGGTGATCCCACAGTACAGCACCTTGAAATTCATAACATAACACATAACACCAAAATATATTTCAAGTTTCTCGTATCTGTGAATCATGCCGTTGGTGAATTTTTACTCCACATAACACCAAAATATACTTCAAGTTTCTCGTATCTGTGAATCATGCCATCATGGACAGACAGACAACTGCCTTCTACACTACTGCCCTTAGCGGGACCCTGCTCATTCGGGTTTTGTACAGTACAGCCAGGCTTTGCTCATCAACAGTGTCAGTTAAAACAAAGCTTCACTAATGGCACGTGCACATGAAATGTTCCAAGGGTAACGAATCCCTGCTGCAACCCTAGGGGTTTGCAGTACACTCAATTTGAGCCATAAACATATTCAGACTTGGGATATGTCGCTTCGCATTGATAGGTAGCACCTGACAATCTCTCTCCCCATCCCAAGTTCTACCATAGGTATCTCATCCTTTCCTCTTCATGAAAATCAGCAGTCTGCCTGGAGATCGATCTTTGGCAGTCCGGAATACATCTCCCCACCAGCAGAGGGAAAGATTAACAGAGACGAACACCACAGCCAGAGAAATGCTTACCTGTACCAGAGATGTAGTTTTACATGCTATAGCAAAGAGCTGTTTTAACTCATGGGGAGCTGTTAAATATTAACCCTGACAGTTCAAGGGGACATGGCCATGTTGCTCTAGGCTCTAGAGGCTAGCTCAACTAGTGGT
>NW_009188663.1:0-25859 GCF_000690835.1 Fulmarus glacialis
ATTCTATGATTCTATGATTCTATGACGGTTTCGTTTTGAGCGTCACAAACTACCAACTGAAATGGCTTTTTTTTGGTGGTTGAACTGATGTGATACTTGGTAAGGTGGCAGCCTCTGTCCCATTTTTGCCTGGATAGCTAGTTAAAGACGATTCCATATGAAGCATTTGCTTAGAGGAGAACCAGCTTGTTGGCTCATAAAGGGAGAGGAGGCCACATTATTTTGAACAGTGAACGGGTGATACCTTTTGCATGGTGTTTCATCAGTATCTGCTGGGATGTTACATGCAGCTGACAGCATGATGTAACCAGTTGGTATAATATCCACAATGTAGCAAAATGTTGTGTTTTGGTGTAGAAGCAGTTGACCACTGATATATTGGTGCATTGAGCCTCAGATTTGCTTGTGGCTCATTTACTGTATACTCCAAATATTCTGGTGCACGGGTTGAATTGGTTCAAGTTCCCATATCTCACGTAGGAAATACCAGAGGAATGTGTAAAGGACTTTCTTCCAGACACGGGGCTGTTTGAGTCTGCCTGTTAATTGTATGTTTGACTTGGACATCAACAAGACACGTTAATTGTTCTCATCCTGTCAGTGATGTGTGGGGAGGTCTGTTAGATGTGATTCTGGCTGTAGGACCGGAAAGGCTGATGTGCAAGTTTCCTTCATTTTTCAAAGAGATGACAGAACTAGACTCGTAGTAATGATGGCAATGTGGTAATAATCAATGTGATTTGGCGGGGACTGTCATGATAGTGCGAATGTCTTTATCGCGCTCTCAAAACTGTTCAGTGGTGCTCTCCCTTCTCCCAGACCTCCTGATGGAGATCTGTGGAGCACTGCACCTAGCAATTCTCCTGGGCTTGATCTTGGGCATGGGTGCAAGACGGCTCTTTTAGGAGCATACATCTCTTCTGCCTTGCAAGATATTCTCATCAATGGCAACAAGGATTACACAGTGTATGCCTATGTATGATTTTCAGAGTGTTGTTCTTACAGTCCTTTTACAGAGGAACTGGAGGAGACTGGTTTGTCCTTCAGTTTTGCAGACATCATGTTGTAAGGAGTTTTGTTTTTCTTTTGTGGGTTTTGCGGGGTTTTTTTGTTTACTGTCCTTTGCTGTGTTCACATTCCATAGTATTACAGCTCCATAAGGAACTTAGATCAATCCTACCCATCCCCTGATGGAACTTGTCTGTGAAGATGTCTGCAAGAAGAACAAATTCTGCCAGAAACACAGAGAAGATAAAAGCTCTTATGGATAAGTGCTGCCCTGCCCCAAGCTCTACCCAAGCTTTTTTGAGATATGGTAGTTCATCTTATATTTCTCCCTGTAGTAATCTGAAGTCCACTTCAGTTGTGATTTAAAGGTACCCAGGTTTTTCATTAAACTGCTCACCTCGAAAGCTGTGCTTCACAGTATTACCACAGACGGTTTTATCTTTGTCAGTGGTATGAGGTTCTTTAGACGAGCCCACCCAAGGTTGTCTGTAGTTTTAGTTGACAAAGCTAGGGGAATGATCATCTCTGTGTATACACCGAGATGTGTCCTCCTCCTTTGCAGAGTACTTCACTACAGTTGGGGTTATATCAAGTGTTCTTCCTGCCACTTCTCATGTGGATGATGGGAGCACCTAGGGCTCACGTGGCGTTGGTAAGGTGTTTGTGAAGTTGCTGTTTGTGAGAAGAAACCCTCTGACAAGTAGTTATCAATGTGTTGGGCACTTCATGTTAACACTATAGGTGACTCCATATATCCTTTTGATAATAGAATAATTAAAAGCCCGCAACTGGAATTAATTCATATGTGTGTGCTCATTTTCCTCCCTCCTTTCCCTTTCCATAACAGTCCTTACAGTTTGTGGCTATCAATCAAGTGGCTGAGAAGGAATTTAGATGGTACCTAGGCATGTCTGTGCCCCAAATATGAAGAGCAGAAGAGTTACTTTCCCCACTATGGATACCAGAAATAAAGAATTGTGGTATATGTACAACCAAGATGCAAATGTGCAAGTAGACTGTAACTTGGAGAACTCCAGTTAAAGGTTTTTTATGCAAACTTGTGTATGCTTTTTTTAAAACTGATGAAGTGAGCCTTGACTTCTGACTATCTTGATTATTCAGAGCATGAAGCTTACTGAAAACTAAGCTGTTGCAAAAGGCTAATGAAGTGATTGTTCCTGCATCCTGTGGATGTAGCTTGATAACAGTAAATTTCAGCTTAGTTTTTTTAGGATGTGCCTGGACTAGGAATGTTAACTAGCTAAAACAGATTTAATACAGCTGTATATAATCAAGGAGAGAAGGAATAGGAGCTCATATGCTACCTGATGGGGTTTGGATTAAAAGGTAATGGGCTAAACGTGACTTGGAACAGACTTGTTCCTTGCTGGCACATCAGAAAAAAAAAAAAAAAAAAACCAGCCAAAAAAAGCCAGCCCTGCTAGTGACCATACTATATTCTAATAATTTCTCACAGTTAGGGGGATAGTAAAAAAAACCTCAATGAACAATTGAATATGTTGCTTCTCTGAATTTCTCGAAGATTAATTTCTAATGCTCCACCCGTTACTGAAAGCAGGATGTTTTTTTCTTTTTAAGTCCAAGATAGCGTGTCTTCTTAACCGGTTTTTGCTGTATATGCAACCACTGTAAATGGGAAATGTTTAGGGTCAGCACAGAGGCAAGTTTTGCTTTCCCAGGAGTAATTCTGTTGGTTAAGTAACTTACAATAAATACATATAGCTGAGTCCTAGGAAAGACAAATTATTTTTCTTTTAAGTTAGGAGAGCCAAAAATCATATCTGGATCACTACTGGAAAAAGAGATGTCTTCACAAGTTTTAGCTAAACCTAAGCCTATTATTTTACAATCCTTCCTCTGAAACCAGTGACTGAGCTCACCTGCTTCTTACGGGCAGGCAACTAATGCCTGTCACCTCTGTGAGGAACTACCAGCTGGGTGAGAAAGGCCGGCTCTAGGTGTTGCCACCGCCGAGATGCGCAGGGCACTTTTGCTTTGGGCTGCAGCTGCTGAGCACAGCCCGGGGGTCCGGCTCCAGGGTGTTGTGGTGGGCACAGAGGAGGGTTATTGAGAGACGAGAGCAGAGGTCTGTTAAAACATGGTGACAGCTGGAAACAAACATGAAGCTTTGTGACCCGAAGAAGCATCCCTCTGAAGATTTGCTCATCGTGATTTCTTGTCGCTTGGGTCTGCTTCACCGGAGGGACTCCTGGATATCCTGAAAGAGGTGGCATGGCGAGGCTGGGGGAGTGTCTTTCTAAGGGTCAAAGCAGCACCCAGCCCCGGGACTGGAATTTCGGTCACAGGGACTTTCTCTGAAGCACAACAGTGGTGGTTGTGTCAGAATGGCCAGCGCAGTGCTCCGTGTCCTGTCCAATTTTCATACGCAAAGGGGACAGCCCGCAAAAGCCATCTTTCTCTTCTCATTGAAAAGATAGAGCTCGTCTTTCTCTCCCTTTTTCCCCTCATGCGTAGAATAGGTTAATTTTCAAAGAAAAGGAAGCTTTGCTTAACAGTCAAAGGAAAAACAGCAGTTAGATTCCCTTTTTGTGGGAAGGGAGGGTGCAGGTATGGGGAAGCAGAGAATCTAAGACACTCTGTTTAGTCTTAAATGTCTCCACTGAATTGCACAGAAAGCCTAGCTGGGCAGGATTCTGCAGCTGTCAGCATGAGTATCTAGTTCATGGGAAGAAAAAAAAAATATGTAAAACAATTTTTTAAAGAAAAAAAACACTTCCATGGTTGAATATTTTGAAATGTTTACCCTTAAAGAAGAATACACAACACATCGTTTTGCAAAGAATTGGCAAAGTATTTTGAAGATGATGACAGCTAAAAGAGCTCACTTTTTCCTTTTTGGGTCTAGTCCCATTTTCTTGGCATTGCAACATGTCTTTTCATTCCTTTTTTTTTTTTTCCCTTCCCCTTCCCCCTTTGTCTTGAATGCCAAAAATGTAACTCTCTGGTTACATCAGAGGCTTAATCTTGGGGCAGAGCTGGAGATAAGCAGGTGTGGTGTCTTGCTGCTCTTCCATTGCTCTGCACTTTCCTCGGTTGTAATTATTCTTGCAATTCTGCCTCCCACTGTTTATACTGTTACAGACAGTTGCTTCATGTGGCTTTTCACTCACCAAGTCAGAGCAACCACCCACCCTTCTCCTTCTGATCTCAAACCAGGGACCAAAGACACCACTAAATTTCAAAACCTTCCCTACTCTGGGTATCTCTCTGGCATTACCTCCTCTCTGCTTTCCCTCCCCATTGCAAAAGTCTGGTATATCTAAAGCCGGAGGCCTGTTCAGAGGGGAGATCCGTATCCGTGGTTCCATTTGACTGCCTTTTTGACTGAATCGCTGTGGCAGACACAGCTAAACCAGCGTTAAGACCGGCCCTGGCGCGCTGTGGCTGTCGCGGCTGCCCGGCTCCTGCCGTCCTCCCCACCTCCGGCAAGGGACCCCGCGCTCCCCTCGCAGTGCTTGGCTACTCGTGGCGTAAATGGCGTCTGCTGCACCTACCCGTAAGGTGCAACCCTTTTCAGAGTGACAGCTTAGAGCTAGTGGCAAAGACAAAATAGGTTGATGCCAGCGTTGGTTCCAGATGGCGTATAAAGTGCCTGCAAGCAGCTTGATTTTTGACAATGTTTTAAAAATGCAAAAAAAAAGTGCTCTTTTGGTTTGGTGCTATGAAGGGTGCTAGTGATCTCGCTGCGGGCTGTTACCATCAGCACAGTTTTTGTCCAGCTTAGTAGTACCTGTGAAGAGCAAACCTGGACCAGTCAAAACCAGGTCTCTTTCTTTAGCAATCTCGTCGCTTGTGAGTTGCACTGTGAGCTTCTACCAAGATGTGCAGTCTTGTTTTCCTCTGTGTAATGAAAACCTTTCAGAAAACTTCTGGGCATTGCAAGCAAAACCATTTGTGTAACAGCAAGTGATCAGATCTTAGAGAAAACCATTTTACAATGGTTTTAAACAGATTTGAAGTGCTTGTATTGGACCAATTTTTGGCATCCCCTTTTTTGTTGGTAAAGCCAGGAGCATCAGTTACTATGAGTACAACTGTGCAAGGCCAGAGGCAGCTATAAAAACATATGAAAGAAATTAAAACCTCTTTCCTGTGCCTGATAATGTTGTAAGTTCTGTGATCTGAAATTTTAGGATCTTGTAGGGTTAGCAGTAACTACCAGCTATCCTGTCAAAGTTTGTCATAGCTGGCTTAAAAAGCTGGGGTAAGCATGGAATTACCCCCATCCAAAGTGCTCAGCTCTAGTCCCCCTTCCAAAATGCAGAGGAATACAAAGAACGGGAAAGCAAATCTTTCCAGCTAGTATCAAACCGCTTTCTAGATGACACTGAAACTGTTCATAGCTGGCCATGTAAAACCAACCTGCAGTTGGCACCACATTTTGATTCAGAGCACAATGGTTAAAGTTTTCGAGACAGTTATTCATGACTTTTGTCTAGTTTGCAGATTTTGCTTTGACAGACAGCAAGTGCCTTAATTTAGAGAGTAGAGGTGGCTCCGGTTGTCAGTTTGCGCTGCTGATAAATGGTCTCTCCTGTAAGTAGCAGATTGAAAGTATCTGTGATGGTCTCTTTTTTTTTCCTTTTTTTTTTTTTTTTCCTGGTGGCGGGGTAGGAATGCAAGAACTACAACTTCCCTGTGATTTTAAAAAAGCCGTCTGCTTCTTTGCTTTTCTGTTTAGCTACATAGGGCTGAACTTCAGTCCTGAAGACCAGAGTGTGTACAAGTATTGCACTTGTTTGTTCTAAAACTAAATAAGAAATTTGCAGAATCTTATGTGATTTCCACCCTGCTTTCCAGGATTAAAATAGTGGTCATTCCTGGGAATTTTCCTTTCTGTGCTTATATTTTACTGTACCTCAAGAACTGGCCTAGAATTGACTTGATCCTTCATATTGCTCAGCTGAAGAAGGCAAGTAAGTTTTCAATTATTTCCAATAAACTAAGAATGCTGAAGAGAGAGAGAAGAGTGGGAGAGGATTTGAATAAAATAACACGGTCTGCTTTTAACTTAGAAATAATAATACTGCTCTGAACCTGTAAGCGAAGACTAAATAAAGCCCTCAGAAGAGAACATTGGTTTTCCACAATGATACAGTAGGACTTCTGTCCTGATGCACGGCTCTACCAGAAAAGTTTCTCTGGGCTATAAATGTCATCCTCGGACAACTGTGCCATGTGCCAAGGAGTTAAGCGGGGGGGAAACCGATTCAGATCAGACTTTAAGTTAGATCAGGCTTTTGTTGCAGAAAGTTCCTGAACTGCGTTAGGATGATACCAGAGTTGAAAGGGGAAAAGCAAAGGGGAAGGAGCAGAGCGCGCGCCATGCCATCGGCCTCCAGCGCGTTCAATGCCGCATCGAGAAGAGTGAGTCTTCAGTCTTTGTGCTTCTGCTTTCTTAAATACCGATGTGTGGATTTAGTATGCTAGCTGTTATTTAAGTAGGTTGTTTAAAATAATTAGATTTCAGAGTCCATTACTCAGGTTTTTTTTACTCTTGCTTGCTTCACATAATGATCATCATCTGTTTGAAATTAAGGCTTCATATGGAAATAATCTAGACTGCAATGGCTGCATTCTTATTTGGATGTGTTTCTGTTATTTTTTTAATATTATACATCTAGTACCAGCTAAAAAAAAAAAAAAAAAGAGAGAGAGGGGTTACGGGAATATTTGGGGTATTTCAGTCGCAAGAGCCGCTCACAGAGAGTAACAGTCTGACCCCCATCTACCGAAGAAACCTGCATTATTGTTCCCCTGTTTATGAGCAGTGCTTTTGACGAACTTTTCCTTCATCTATTTGCATTGTGCTGATACCAGCAGTTTGTTCCCTGTGAACCCCCTGAGCTCTGTCAGGCAAGGTTTCCATCACACTGCAGATGGTTTTGCATGAGGGGTTTGGCAGGGGAGTATATCAGTATTATCTCCTAATAGGCAGGATGCATTAGCTGACCCTTTTCTCCTTCCTTGCCCTATCTCCTGTGTTTTCTTATAAGGCGGAAAATATTGTACGCAAGGTAAGGTGTAAGCTAAGATAAGGTGTAAGGGCTTTGAAGGAGGGGTAGGCAGGCTCCTGAGGACGGTGGTTCCCATAGTGCATCCATCTTTTCTCAGCTAAACCCAATGTTGCAGACTGCTGGGTGCAACACAAGCTCCCAAGCTTGCGTCTGGGTTTACTATACGTGTTCACATAAGTTCAGAGCTGCTTTGCGTGGCTGCCTGAACTTGCAACTGGAATGTCCTTATCCGTTTATTCTAGTACTCTTCTGACCTGAGACACTTGTTTAATCTGCTCTGGCTGTTGCCCGAGGCCTTCCAGGGGAGCAGGAGTCCTGTCCTCGGCTTCTCTTGGCCCCCTTCTGCCCCGACACTGGGGATGGCATTACCTTTTCTCTCCCAACACGTGTCCCTCTGGAGTGGCAAGCTGGTGTGATGACTACTCTTTGAAGTCACTGATGTCCCCGGCAGATGTGGGCTTGTGTTGTGGGGAAGTGGAGGTGGGACCTGGAATCAAAAATCAGAGAGCTTTCTATGAAGTTTTATCTACCTCATATATATATATGTATCTCCATAAAAACCCATCTCCTCTGATATCACTTTCAGCATCACAGCCACCCCCTTTTTGATCTGAAAACACTTTGTTTACCAGAAACCTGTGTTATATTGTAGATCTGCTCTAAATTTAGCTGTACTAGACACAGTTTAGCTCAACATCCATTATCAGTTGCTGCTTCATTATTTAACACAGTTCCTGTTACATGAAACTTGCCTTGGTTTGTGTTTGCTCTGGCTCATTCCTGAGGTGCTAGTCGTCACTGTTTATGCTTCCCAATATTTTTAACCAAATCAAGTGGTCATCCTAGGAGGAAAATATTTGGAGGATGAAGCTTTGTAAGATGCAATTTTATCGTTGACTTAACTTAATCATGTCTTTGGGGTTTATGTATTTAAATGCTTGGAATTCTGCCTCCCTGCTGTAGCAATGAGCAAGTATTTATCCAGTAAAGGTAAGGTACTGTTTTCCTGAACATTGCTACAAATATTTTCTTCTTCATTAATACTGATGGTGGTTCACTCACAGTGTGTCAAGTTTCCTTTTTCCTCTTACAGGACAGACTCCTCACAATAAACCCTGAACTCGCTGACAAATTTTCAGTGCTTAGAACTTCTTTTTCCATTTAATACTGTTGTTTCTGGCAACTGACTTGTAACTGTGCCACTTGAAAGTTGTAACAGTGTCCAATTGAAAGTTAATAATCGAATTTGCTTTTCAGAGTGCTTTGCAGCAGGCTATGGACAGATTATCAATTCCCCTTAGCTAGCAGTGCTCGAGGGGATCATTTCTGTCCACTGCATTCTTGCCAAAAATGAGGCAATCCATTGCATGCCTTTTTAATTTTTTCAGTCCATGTGGTAATATTGTCTTGACCCGTGGAGCTCACCACAGCTTGCTTGACTGGTTTTAAGCTCAGCAAGACTTCTTGTTGCAGGATTTTGGAGGCAGACAGTCCTCACTGCAGCTTCAGAGTCCGAGCTTCGTTTCAGGTTCTGTTAAATCTGAAGAAATTGAATCGAGTTATCCAGGGATAAGTACAGGTCTCCTGATAGTCTCTCTAGGGCTGCTGCTTTGGATTCCCACCACTGTCTGCTTTCTTTTCAGGCCCTGACGGTGTCAGGGAGGCTGGTCAAGATTGTCCCTGGATCAGTCACGAACTCAAAACCGCATTGTACTGCTCATCTTCTCATTGCAGTTCCTCCCTATTATCTTCCTCTGCCTGACTCATCTGACAGCTGCTAAACGAACCACGTACATCACTTTGCCAAATGAGGTCCTCTTATTGTTGCTAGCAAGTTCTCACTTCATTCGGGGTGAAATGCTGCTTAAATATTTCCATTCCAGAGGTAGTCTATATACTCAATACCATGGCATTCAAGTCTTTCATTCTTCCAGGTGTGTGTAAACCCAAACTATTCTTTTCATCAGTTCTTAGGGTCTGATGTTTGAGAACTGCACGGGGCAGAAGGTGCTTGGAAACATGCCTTCAGTGCCCAGCGAGCGGGTCCCAGGGCACCTGAGTACCAGAAAGTGCATTTCTGCCTGCCTGGTCCCCTTGCTCAAGTCAGACCTCTAGCAGCTAAGCCACCTGCCTGGGGACTCACACTTCCCCTCTGGCCACTGTATGTGCATGGGTTCACCTGCTACTTTCTGTCAGGAATTGTTCTATGAATGTGGTGGGAACATCATTTATTTTGCAAGTTCCAAAACCATTTTTGTGTGCAATAAAGCCTGATGAGTAGTTATGGTGGGAAATGGCTGGAGAACACTTTTTTAGTACAAGCTTCTTCTGTGTGCATATTAAATATGCATATATGCACGTATAAAAATATTGAGAATATTTTAATGTGTGTCTATATGGTATTTTTGGTGGGGTATTTTACAGAGGGATTAGGGTTATGTGGACCATGTTTTCCATTTAGAAAAAGGAAATTAAATCACCGTCCATATTTATTGATGGGAATTGTATGCTTGTAAGTAAAGTTATTTTAAGGGTGTAGATAAATGTCCTGCAAAATGAAGTATATCCAAATAGGCAAACTGCTGTGTATTCGCTGAATGCATTTGACATGTTTAGTTGCAGTCTTTATTAGTTCACTTGTATATGTTGCACTGATTAGATGGGCACCTTCATGTTTGGTTGTGTTCCACACACAGGCAAGTGAACACACATGTACGCAAGCAGATCGAGCATAATCTTTTTGTCATTTACTTTGCTATTTTACTCTTAATCAACGCTCTGTGTGTAGTTGATGCATCTGTAGATTTTAGCAGTGACATTTTACGTGTTTGGCAAAGCGAGGTGCATTCTTTTGAAGAGCCAGCTGCCCTCTGTGGCTAGCTGGCCTGGCTGTGACCAGCAGCTGGGCGCTGCGGAGTCCCGCTGGGCACCACCGCAGCAGCCAGGCCGGGGAGCCAACAGCCCTCTGCTCGTGGGCTGGGCTGCTTCGCTGGTCAACGTGTATCTTCCAGCAGCTGAAACTCACCCGTCGCAGACCCTTATCTCTAGGAGTGTATTTATCCACCAAGTTTGATAGTATTTTTTTGTCTGTCCAGATACATCTAAGTTTTTTCAAGAAGATAACGGATCAATAAATTTTGGTCTATTGTACCTGAGGAACACGAGGCAGGAACTTCATTTCTCAAAGTTTGGGTTAAGACAGTGTGATACCAGTGGTGAGCTCTGAAAGATCATCGCTGATTGAAGGGGAAACCTGCTCCGGTATTTTACATAGAGACACGGAAGGGAAAAAAGGGTGAGGGAGCTTGACGGGTCCTCTGGGGTCTAGCAACAATAAAGGATTTCATAGATGAACAGACCTATTTGCAGCACTGGAGTCCTATTTGTGTTCCCTGAGCTTCGTTTTAGGTTGCGTGCAACTTGCAGTAAATGAATTGCCTTACCAAGGGATAAATATAGGCAGTCTCTCTAGGTAGTCCCTGTCAATAAAGGTCCCAAGGAACCTCTTTGCTCTGATGCTCTTCACCCTGCCCTCACCCTCCTTCTCCATGCTCTGGCATTCGCAGCTGCTGCTGTGCAATTGATTTGTTGGTGGGATATAAGGAGCCAGGAGGTGAGAGCACCCTGGAGTGAAGGCAGAGGGATGGCCTGCAGGCTTAACACTTTGCTTGTCTTGGACCTGGTAACACTTTTCTCTGTTTCTGTAGAACTAATGCCAAGTCAGGAATGGTGTTATAACTTTGTCAGAATTAGAAATGGTCCTTAAAAAATCAGAAAAGCAAAATCCTGGGTTAAATCAGGTTTGTTTGGATATGAGTTTCTCGGTGTTTTTTCTTTTTGTCTACATGTTTAAGTTGAGATGTTCACCGGTTTGAACTGAAATCAAATCTTCCCTTTGCTGCCTTTCGACCAATTATGTCAATATCACAACCTCAGAAGACATGCTGCCTACTGCTGCCTACTGGAGGTAGGCACTGGACCTTGATGGCCTTTTCCTCCTTATTGTGCCCTGAAGCCCTGGAGCTGCAGTTGCTTCTTCTGGTTACGTGCCAGAGACAAGCATACGTGTCGAACATCGCATTGCCGTTATTAGGGTGTTGTTGCCAGGGCCCAGCAGAAAGGCTTCCAGCTCAAGGAGCAGTTGTGGAAAGCTATTGGGGACAAAATTAAAATGAGAGAATCACTTGCTGTCTTCAATATTGTGTGATTGCAGGAATGTGGAAAGAGGAAGAATCCTTAATTAAATGCTTTCAGAAGTCTTAATGAAATCAGATGTCTAATTCTGGAGGTAGAGCTTCTTTTAGCTAGATAAGGCATATTGGCCTCACATGAAGAGAAAGAACTCAGTTGAAAAACATCTCTGGTTTCACATTAAATGAAAGTCTTCAGAGATGGCAAGGGTTTTGAATAATAACAACACTCAAAGTTATCAATAGTTTTTTGAAAGTACAGTTGTATTATTAAAACGCAGTTTGGATTATATTGCCTCTATCAAGGCAAGGTCCTCCTCCAAGGAGTGGGAGTATTATGCATGTCAATACACGTCAACAGGTGAAGTAGGTGGTTGTCTCAAATGCTCATCGTCTGCTTCGTGCAGACTGTGTGTATGAATGTATGTGACCATCAATTTAGCTAATGTGCAGCCTCTACATTTTCTTTCCTTTCCTTCTCCCCAAACAGCCTCCATGAATCTTATTTTTGTTCTTTGAATGTTGGCAACAGTAAGTTATAGGGAAAAACGTCATTTCTTTACCTGTTTTTCTTTTTGTCCTCCTCTCTCAGGCCTCAATCTGCAATTTGCAAATTCTTCACCCCGCCCAGGTGTTCCTTCACTTGACTGGAAGTACACATTGGTGTAGCGTGCCAGGTATTTGGGCAAGTCCTTCAGAGGGCAAGATGCAGGGGAAAGGAAGCTTAACTGGGAAAAACTGCTGGTAGGAATAAAAAAAAGTGCTTGTAGGAATAGAAAATGGAAATATCAGAAGCAGGTGTAGTGCCATACTTTGAGTTCGGTTTTGTTTAAGCAGGCCAGACTTTAAGTTCATGCCTCCTGAACCAGTACTGTGCAGCACACTGGAAGTAATATAGTATCCATATATCGCATGGATATCTGTACCAGCCAATATTGCACTCATGTTTATGGATAAAAGTGACCATTGCCATACATGAGTGAGATTAGTGCATTCTGGCTTTTTTTCAGCTGAAGTAGTTCAGAACTTGATTTGGAAGGATGCCATTTCTCCACAGAGTGTGGGTGGTGGCAAGGATGGGAGATCACAGGGGAGCAGTGACACGTTGTGCATCTTTCATGTCTGTATTCTACTGATTAGCTGTTGTTAAAACCAAACCAAAACAAAAATGCTCCTGAAGTCAGAAGCAGTGTTGGCTTGTGTGTGTGCAGCTCCCTTGCTTCCTGCCTTCAGCTCTTAGAGGCTATTCCTTTGATCCACTATGTTTCTCCATTCATGCCCCCATCTTGTAAGCAGTGTCTGAAGGGGCAGGCTGTATCTGTGGAAATACAGTTATCGGAAAGAGAGACTCAGACAAAATTGCATTAAGAGAATATATAACACCTAACTGCCCTGGTATGATGTGATAGAGAGACAGAAAGTTTCGTAAAGTTTGAAGTTTGCTCAGTTTCATGGTGGAAGAAGGAGATGTGCTCCAGAGCTGACCTTCAGCCGGGCGCCTCTGAGGGTACGAAGGCATACGGGATCTCTTGTCTGAGCAAGAAGGGAGCAGAGGTTAGGAGCGAGCACCAGACATGAACTCATTTGTATTTTTGTAAATGAAGTAGAGAGGAATAACCAAAAAGCTGGGAGGAGTTGATGTTACAACACAGGCTTCTAAGAAGCAGTTGTTAATCAGAGCTAATCTTTTCAAGGAAGTAAAATGATGAAAAGACTCTTGGCTTGCGGATGGAAAATGTCTGTTACCGCAAAGGTAACTCTTTTTTAATTTAGCAATTCACACTCTTTACCCAACAAAACCCATGGATCCAAATTTCCATCAAAGCAGTAGAAAGTTGCAGCTCAGCCTTGCTGCTTCTGAGGCTTTGAAATAGAGAGTGAGTGGTCAGGATGCCGTAATGCACAACCACATCAAAAAGCCGTGATGATATGAACAGATCCTTTCTGTCTAGGTTTCTAGGTAAGTATGTACACCAGGGTTTATCTAGGATGGCATTGGGCAGCAGCCTGTTTTGACCTGTTCATTCATCTCCTAAGAAATTCCTCAGAAAGTATCTTGGCTGCTGCGTAAAGGGGGAGTTTGTGTAATTTGAACCTTAAAGAGGAATTATGATATTGCTCCCACACAAACGCATTGTTGTGGTAAGGGGATGAGGTGTTTTTTAGCCAATCATTAACACTAACTTATGCAAAAAAATTGTTGGAATGAAGCAAACAGTTTTTTTTCAGAAGTCACAAGTTCATGTGGAGTAAAAGGTGTCTGTGTCTTGGCAAAAGGTTCCTGCTTCTGGAACTAAATATCAGTACAATTTTACATGTACCCAGTACCTGTGATTACTGTTTCGGATAGCTGAGAAGTACCTATTGCTATATCTGCCTCTCAAAACTAAAGTTAATCTATAGGAATCTAAGCAGACTTGGTGGTGCAAGACGTTAACTGGGACACACCAGTCAATTTAACAGAATCACGGGGGTGATCACTGCAGTGTAATGAGAAACAGGCTTTGTAAGTGGATTAAGCACATAATTTTAGCTCTGATTCTCGAGACATAAGGCTCATGTGCATTCCTCCAAACCTCCTCTCATCAGATCTCCTTACCAACGTATGTTGGTGGCAAATTGTAGACTGGCACAAATAAATTAGACCTAGAAAATTCCTGCAACCATCACAGGCTCTGGGATAGCAAAACCGAAGCCAGTAGTTTCCACTGAGCCTACCTGAATTATAGAAGACTCAGAGTTGCTTACCAAGTGTCTGAGACTGAGACACCTTAGTGAGCAGAGGGTCATGTACTGTGGTCCTTAGGTATGGGGTTACCAAGAAGTTTTTGGAGGTTTTACCTGAAGTGTTTCTCAGTGTCCTCTTGCTGCCAGACATCCCTTTTCCCATCAGTAACCTGGGATTCCTGTCTCACCAGTTGCAAGGGTCAATGTTTCCCTTGTGTGTTATCTTTGACGTTATCAACTGACATACAGGGCATGATTTAGGCTCTTTACTGTGACAGGTATTACCCTTCCAGCTGAAAACTGGCATAGGAGAGATTTAGTAAAGCGTCAGAAATGACTCCTTCCTTCAGTTTTGTTCATTCTCTGTGACAGGCTCAACTCAAACCAGATGAATAAGCTATAACGTGATTTGGCATTTTGCTGGAAGAGCTGAGTATGCGGGTTTTTTATTGTAGTCTGGATTTCCCGCTGTTTAAAAATATGTGATATAAAGGCAGAGAGGTTAGGGGATATTTTGCAGATACTTATAAATGAGAACGCTGATCTTGAGGGTGTCCTTATGGTACACTCCCAAACAATCCTCTAAATCAAGAAAACAAAAAGCTCAGATAAACCTTGATGCAGGTCAATGAATCCCAGTTTGTTCACGGCTCATCTCCCAAATGATGAGTTGTTTTGTCTGTCTCTGTCCTAAAATTTGAAGGTCAAGACACTGTGTCTTTAGGACGTCGACAGAAAAATGTGCGGCTCCACAATATTCAATGAAGTGCACTGTGGAGTGTTTGGTAAGCAATATGTAGTAATGTTTGCATTCAGATGTTGCTTAAGATCTGATGAAGTCCACTCTGTGCTGTGTACAATGGAACTGGATTATCCAGTCAAAATTGTAGAAGTCCTCTAAGTTTCTGAGCCTGAGAGTGAGCCTCCTTACCAAGCAGATTTCAATCTATGAGAGCCTTTAGCTACCGGGTTACCAGCAAGTCCCACTCATGATACATGGGAGCTTATGCTGGTTCTGTGGTATATTGGCCTCATTTGAAGATGACTGCAAAATTTGCATAGAGTTTAAAGGCAACAGGAGGTGCTGCTTAAGGAGATTATGCAAGCCCTGCCATTTGTGTTGGTCCATGTCCTTCATACTTCTCCAACATCCACAATCACTGTCACAAATATTATACAGAATACAGTTTTGCCCGGTCCTTTCAGAAATTGTTTATATATTGTCTGTTAATTTGTTTAATTCCTTTTTTAACCTGCTGACACTATTGACATCCACGGTCTCCTGGGGCAGCAAGTCCCAGAAGTTCACTACCTTCTATGTAAGGAGTTGTTTTCTTTTAACTTTTTAAAGCTGGTTTCCAGCCAGTTTCCTTGAGTGTCCTCTAGTTCCTGCAATACGGGATCTGGTGAACAACAGTTTGGCATTCAGCATGGCCACCGGCTTTGATATTATGTCATTATATTGATACTGTGTTATATGACATCCCTCGGCTTTGTCCTTTGCAAGTTGAAGAGTCCCAGTCTCTTACAATCTCTCCTTGTTGGGCAACTGTGCTGTCCCCTTAATCACTTTAGTTACCCTTCTCTGTACTTTCTTTAATTTCACTATGTCCTTCTTGAGATGCAGAGACCCAAGCCACACACCATTTTCAAGATGTAGGCTGTCAACTGCTTATGAGGGGGCAAAGTGTTCCTTTCTGTCTTGTTCTCATTACTCTTCCTGATGATGCCCTCATACGTTGGTGTTTTCTTTCTTTCTGATCCTGTACGCTGAGTTAGAAATTTCCAAGAGCTGCCAAGGATCACTCCAAAATCTCTCTTCTGAGTTGTAACTGCCTCTTCCAAGCTTCATGTCGTGTAAAAGGTAGGCTATTTTTCCCTAGATGTATTTCCTTGTTTACATCGACACCGAAGCTCACCTGCCACCTTTCTGCCTGCTCAGCTCTGTTCAGCTCCTTCTGAAACTCTTTGCCCTCGATGTACAAAAAAAGAGCTCAGCATCGTGCAAAAACATGGCTATTTCAGTGTTCACTCCCATCTCTCAGAAAGATGCTGGACAGAAACAGATTCCTGGGAGACCTCTCTGCTGACTCTTCTGCCTTCAAAACTGACTGCTAAGGCCTTGCCGTTTCCTTCCCATCTCCTCATCTATTTTTAGTCCAGAGCCTTTTTTCTAATCAGGAGTGAGCTCTGTTTCTTTAGTAACCTTTGATAAGGACCATCGCACGTGGAAATCTGCGCTGGTTACGTTCCTGGATCCTCCCTGCTGAGGGAGAGAAGGAGGGTGCTTCCCGTGGGGTCCCTGGCTGCGGTGGTCAGCACTGCTGCCTGCAAGGAGCCCGCAGGCTCCCTCCTGGAAAAGGTCCGTGCAGCCGTTCCGAGCACCAGAACGGCAACGCTGCGTTTTGTTCTGGCGAGCTGAAGCGTGGTCAAAGCAGCCAGCTGGCGTTCAAAACAGCACCCGCAGAACAACCCGCTGTAAGAAACACACAGCTGTAAACTTGCCTTGACTTGATTGATCAGAGTTTGTAAAAGGGAGGAACTCTGCCGATGAAGCATGGAGATAAAGGAATTGCAAAATATTAGTACTGGATGTTGAGAAACGTGCCACGTGTGTCCGTGCACCAGCTGCCCTTGAGAAAGAAATGGCCTGTAAAGGACCCCAGCCCTGATGGCTGGGTACCGCACCCGGATTTGTCACAGAGGTCAAGCATAAATAATCCTGGCCAGCAGAGGGGAGAGCTGGGATCCAAAGCCAAGATGTGCAAGAGGTCCCAGGCCACATCTAGCCTGCCAGCCATAAGATTAACCGGCTTCATAATGTACCTTTAGGAAATTAAAATGATTTTTTAAAATAATTGACCTAAATGCACTTGCAATAAATCTGCAAATCTACCTGCTTCTTAAGCTTGACCTTTTAGGACTGCACCATTAATTTCAGAGCTAGCTGTAAACTAATGAGGTAAATTATCCAGTCGGTCTCATGTGACGGCCGGGACCACCCTGACACAGCAGCTACCTTTGTTACTTTCTCTGGTACCTATACAATAGCAGAGCTCGAAAGTCTGGCTTGGATATCTTTACATTGCACACAGTCTGCAGTATGATGCTGTGTATATTGATGTTCAGAAAGCAGAATGTAACTGTGATTTATGTGATAAATCATACAAAATCTAATTATGCAACTATGTTAGAAATTGTATACTGTTTAAAGAAAAATGTTTAGTTTATATTGTGATTTGGGAGATGTGCGTCTTGTCTCTATGCGTGCATTCTAATGCCAGGTGCTACAATGTGCTAGTGTATGAGATTCCCTTTAAATTGTGTGTTACTCAACAAATAGCAGGTGATTAGGCAAGACATGTCATATGTAAAGAAGCATTAAGCTTTTGCTTGCAGTTGCTGTAATGCTGAGAATCACAGGTTTGGCTGTGACTAGAAGAACATACAGACACCAGACTGAGATTTTCATTGCCAAAACTTAAAATCGGTATCATTGCACACAAAGAGCTTGTTTCGTTAAAGGAGAGTTGAAATCCCTAATTGTAAACTCCCTTTATAAATGAAGCTTTAGAGGGCATCCTGGGAACCACAGGGCGGTGAGTCTGACTCCCAGCAGTGGTGAGATGATAGAGCTGATAGTGAGGAGTTAAAGCATTGGGCAGGTAGATATAAACACAGCCTGTGGGAAGCAGTCAGCGTGGCTTTTTTAAAGGGAAACCCTACCTGACTAACCTCCTGCAGTCCCATGGGGCTGTCACTAGGTATGTGGATAAGGAGGGCCCAGAAGAGGGGATGTATGTGGATTTCCAAACAGCATTAGGCAAGGGTCCACACCAGAGGCTACTAAAGAAACTAAGTTGCTGTGGGACTGGAGGAAAGTGGGTTTTTTTTAATTTTTTTTTTTTTAATGGAGAGAAAGCTGGTTAGAGGATGAGATGCTCTGATACGCACTCCATTCAAATATCGGACGCTTTGAAAATGGAATAGAGTCCGGTCCAAGTCTGCAATGAAAATTCACATTTTAGTTTCCCTGTGAGAAAAAATACTTAATGAACATTGTGTGGAACAGGATTCTGGGTGAGCAACGTGTGTTCAACGTCATTGATAATGAGTCTGCTGCCTGTTCCTTCCAGGCCTTAAAAGGGCACGTATAGTCAGAAGGAAATCGATGGCCCATGGGTGTGCAGAAGCCAAGTGTGTAAAAAGAATGGGTTTAGGTTCTTGGCCCGTCACAACTGACGCTGATCAGGCCACCCAGCTCAGCCCATCTGTGAAACAGAGGGACGAGACGCTTGCAACTGAGCTACCAGTTAAAAAGAAGATGTAAGGAAGAGAACATCACAATTTCCTTTCTCTTATTCCTTCTTCCTTTACATCCTCAAAAAAGCTGCCTGAGCATTGTTTAGACTCTCATTCCTGTCCTGCAAATAACTTTAATAAAAATATTTCTGAGGTAGGAAAAGGTGTGTGAAACTTCAGCCCTGAGGAAAGACATTACGTGCAAGCGGAAATTACTTTTTGCATTGGAAATGTTTGTTCAGCCCTAATGGTATTCACTGAATGAAACAAAGCAGGGAGAAAGAACAAAGCTGAGCGAATCCAGTGCAAAGTTTGCCTATAGGTTTTGGGTTTTTTTTCCTTTACTCAGAGTTGAATTTGATCCGTTTTCTTTTATTTGCTCTGGAACAACAATGATCCTCCACTCCCCCAGCAGTAAACATTGCAGCCTGTGAACATCAGGCTTCAGCAAGCAAACTTTCAAAAATCCCTTTGCAGGGTAAATGTCAGGCTGTTGTTCAATTAATTATTTTTAAAAGCGAATTCACATGCAGCGGTGACCTTTAGCTGTGCTGCACGCACACTACTGCTTTTCATGATCTCATTTGGTGTTTCATGCGGTGGCCTAATATGGGGGAGTGGTGTTGTGAACAGCAGCAGAAGAGATGCCTGCGATGCTGGGGGGGGGGAGAGGTGCTTCCTTCGCCCCGCTGCTTTGGGTGGGGGGGGGGGGCAGGGAAGGGAGGTCAGCCAGAGCTCCAGAATTCGGAGGGAGCGATCTACTTTCCCTCCCCAGCCTCAGATCTTACCACCTGAGACCTACTGGGACCACCTTGGCCTTGGCCAGAGTCACCTGGGCTTGGGGAGGGGGGCGAAGTGGCTGATCCTGCCTGCCATCCTGCCCCCCTCCTCACTGCTGGCATCCCCTGTCACCAGCAAATGAGACACAGCTGGGACTTGTACGCTGAAAGGAGAGAAAAAAGCTGATGTGCTTTGGAGTCCTGTAAATGAGACTGTGCTGTCTTGACCTCTCCATCTGGCACATTTTGTGGTCTCACCTGGTGTCGCTTCCACATTCAAATGAGAAAATAACAATTCCTCTTCACAGGTGGACTGAGAACAGCTTTGTTGACATGAGCCACACGTGTGCATCCCAAGGGAGCAAACAACCAGCTGAGCAGCACTGCAGTTTTGTGAGGTGTCTCACAAAGATGCAGGTTTGTGGGTCCTGAGAAAATGCACCCAACAGCAACCAGAACGTTCACCTGAAAAAAGCCTGATGGACTGAAATTCATTTAAAACACTAGTGATGGGGTCTGAAGTAACTGCAGAGATGTTTAGCGCTCTTGCCTGCTCTGCAAGAAAAGAAATAATCATCCCCACCATGCACCAGAGCTGAACTCAGAAACTTAAAGAAAATTGTACCTCCTTAGAAGGAACAAAAGATTTTTTTTTCATCCTGAAGCTACTTCAACAGGTGATAACATTAAAAAGCACATCCTCTAAGAGGTGTGTGGAAGACCACCGACCAACAAGGGAAACTGAGTGAATCAAGTCAGGGAACGGGCGTGCCCGAGTCGGGAGCGCCCTGTTGCGCGTGCAGGGAATTGGTGGGGCTCCGTCCCACTGCCACGTGCTGGCGAGATGCCCAGCATTATTTAAGACCATTTGAGTTTTGCCCAACTCAAATCCTTACTTGGTTTGTTGAACTTTACAGCTGCTTCCAGCTTTTTGCCACCAGACAGCAATTTTTTTCTAGGTACCATACTTCAGAAAATAGAGGTAAATGTTATGAAAACCCTTACCTTCTGTTTTCTGGGGGATTATTATGTTTTCTAAGAAAAACTCAAATGTGAGATTTGATATCAAACGATTTTTTTTGTCTTCCCCACTTTCCTTTCAATAATTCCCATTCTTTACATTGTTTATATTATAGACACAGATCCTAGTACTTACTGTGCCGGTTAGAGGAAGCACATCCAGATGCATATATGCCCTTTGATCTTCATTTAGCCTTAGTGCTCAGCTGTTCCTTGCTTGTGGCATGTCTCTTCTGATATTGCTTAATCCATTTAAAAAACCCTAAAATAATGTAAATATATTAGAAACTGTAATTACCCTACTTCTTGCCACTTGCATTGAAGAGAAAAAGGAAAACCAAATACACATGCCCTAGCTGAAAAATCAGATTCTTTCTTCCTTCCCTTCCCATGCTAGTGAAAAAAGCAAAACTTACAGCAGGAGAACAGTTGGCAAAAAGTCTTCCAGTTGTTGATCAGCTACGCATTGTATGTATGCATATGTATATCCCAGATACAGTAAGTCTATTTGTGATTTTGACGGATCCTCAGTATAGCATCCTTCAATGTTCATTTGTAGCTTATTCCCTTTTAAGATTGGGGTAACTTGATTCAGATTCAGGCTTGCTATTATGCTTAACCATATGCTCAAAAGGCAATGTTTTCGTTTGTATTAGACTTGTGCCCAAATTTGGGCTTGACGGCTGGTGTCTTGTGTCTGCCCTCCTCTGGAATAAGAGGAGACCTGTATATTTTAGCAGCATGACCAACATTTTGGCTCCTGAGTTAGGTTCTCTTCACTATAATAACTGCTGGTTTTCTTGCAGATGACCATAATGGAGGGCAGCTGAGGGGTGCATGGGTGCTAAGGACCTCAAAGCAGGTGTCTGGGAGAAAACTTCAAGCTTGCGCACACAGTAATTTCCGACATACTGCGCCTGACGACAGCATCCACTCTTCCACTGCTTTTGCGGTCGTGCAACATCATCAAGGGATCAAAGTAACTGTTTTACCAGCTATTAAGGGTGGTGGCGGAGAAGGTTTGTGACCAGTACTTCCTCTGAATATTATTTAATTGAAGAACAGGGAAGATTCTTGCAGTAAGAGATACTTAATATGCAAAGCATCAGTGCCTGGGTCCATTTCCTGTCATTAGCCTTCCTGGAAGCACTTTCTGTGACTAATGTGGCCCTTTTATACAGAGTGGGGTCATGCAGTTTGCACCCCTGGGGTAGAAGCACCTGGTTTCTGAAGCGATGCTGCAGCAGCTGCTGCCAGCACGACGAAGGGGGGCCGAGGTGGCGAGGCTGAAGGGATGTGAGGCCCATCTCCTCTGTGCTCTCGCAGGAGGGGAGAAAAAAACCTCATAAGCAGTGACAAAGAGCCAAATGGCTTATGGAAAACACCCGGTTTATGTCCATCTTTGTGGAAAAAGGGACCATTTCCTAGAAGCTGGTGCCAACAGGAAGCCAAAACTCATCTCAGCTTCAGAGGGAAGACCTGGCTCCCCCCTCATCCCCGCAGGTGTGTTCATCTGGGTATCTGACTGCTGAAGCATGCTAGCAAGAAAAAACAAGCTCCTATTGTCTGCAAGTGTTTAATCTAGAGTTTAGTACAATATTTTGGTTTTCTGTGGTCTCAATGTGACATTCAAAACCTACATTGCCCTCAGGAGAGTATGCAGACCCTGAGTTAGCTCCCGAATGCACCTTTTCCCGGTGTACTGCAGAACCTCAAACACGTAGCGTGGTGTAATCCTTAGCCTAAGTTTTCTCCTGAATTGGACTGCTCCTCGGTCTCCCTTCAGAAACGTTGTTAAGGTCATTCATTTAAACGCAAAGAGACAATTCTCCCTTTTTTGCTTGTTGAAGCTAACAGAAGAGCATGGCTATACCATTGATACATAGGCTTGAAAGGCAAAGGTCTTGTGCCTGGGTTACTCCTCTTGGGTGCTACAGGTGCAGTGCTGGAGTGCTGCTGGTTGTTCATCTAAGCCTTTCAGTCAGTGCCAGTAAAAGCACTTTTCTTCAGGTCAGAACACATTAAAATTAAAATTCAGCTTCATTAGCTGGTCACTGGGGTTGTGCTTATGCATGAAGATTAAATACTGATGTGGATATGGAAAAAAGGGACTCTGGACAGAATAAAGCTAATCGCAGAGCGAAGTCTACAGTGCACTGCTTGCTGCCCTGTGGTGCTTTTCTTAAAACTGTCCTCAGCAAAGAGGCTCTGAAAATGCCAGCTCAGTCTGGAAGCAGGAGTGATACTGGTCCAGGTTAACCATGCAGACTTGGAGAAGAAAGACAAGAAGCCAGACATGACATCACGATAAACTGAATGTAATAAGGGTTTCCAGTGGTATTAATATTAGATGATAATGTCCGAGCGCAGCTGGTAATTAGACAGGACAGCTGCCAAGGCCAGTCATTAGTAATGTTGATTTATTCACTCGAAAACCAGAAAAAAGTATTGCAGATGTTTCTCTGTCACTTTTGTTTTGGCTGTAAGGGACACAATAGCTCTTCTCCTCCGATGCAGGTAAAAAGTTCACCCCTTGCATAACAGACTTGGATTGTTTGAGTTGCCACAGGATGTTCTTATTTCTTTCTTGTTGTGTTTGGCTTAGGGCTGTAAATCACAAATACCAGGCTGTGTAATTCTGACTTTTATTACGTTCATGTATTTTAAGAGCAGGAAATCTATAGGCTCTTGGCTCGGTGCAGCAGAAGCAAAGCACGGTGGGAACATTGTGGTCAGGAACGTTCTCAGAAATATGCCTCTTGCTGCAAAGACGACCTCAGGATAATCTTTGTTCAGCTTTTAGGCTGGAGAAGAAAGGACATCTCAACCTCTCAGCTCAGGTGTGAGCTGGGACATGGGTTCTGGGTGGAGGAATTTGTTCCCTGAGCGTAGTGAGGGAGGGAAGGGTGAAAAAACTGGTGTTAACCCCAGTGCTGAGACCAGCTTGCAGATGCAGAATCCAGTTTATGCAGGATCATTGCAATGCTCATCATTGCATAGCAGCAACGGCATAGCTAAACAGCAGTTGAAGGCTCCTAAGTCCCCAGCCTGGTGCCTTTTCTACTGGACCCAGGTGGCAACATGAGCTCTACCTGCAATCTCTTCAGGACAAAAAATAAATCACCCAAGTGTAGGCATTGGTAGCCAGGCTTAGCTCACTTAGCCCCAGTGAGCTCCTGATCTGTGCTCTGCTTCTCAGCGAATATCTGTATCCACAAGCAGTTCACGTGGTCGCACAAAGAAGGGGGACAAAGCGTGAGCTTTTGTGCTGCTGCGGTCTGCACAGGTGGGCTGGGGAACAGGCTTGAATCCAGGGGTGCGAAATAATGACCAGGTAGCTGAAAATCGGCTCTGTCCTGCATGCTTTGCACTAGGACTCCAGTTTCTGCTCTTGTTAACACACGTGTTACTGCTTTTTGGATGTCAGCGGGGACCAGGGGGACTTGACTGCAACCTGTCTTCAAAGGTCTGCAGAGGTGAGGCCATGAGGGACAGCACCCTGGGAGGCTCTTTCCCAGTGTCCCTTTTTAACGAGATAAGATGGAGGGACTATGTGTAGAGGTAATAGCCATCTGTGCTTCCTCGGTCTCTTTCTAGGTGTTAAGCTATCTTAAATAAACCTCACGTATTTCAGGAAGCTCCCCTTCAGCCCCACTGAACATTGATGGCGTCACAGTGTGCAAAATCTGTCTTCACATCTGAAAAATCCTTCAAACTTGTGGCTGGCTACCACAAAAAATGGTGTTCGGTGGGTATAACTGTGAGTGAACTCACTAATGATCACGAGCTTCTCTGTGAGCCTGTTGTTTTCTACTCTTTTGCACAGCTCACATCTTCAGGCTATTTTAATTTGGGGGGAGGGAGGGGAGAGAAACCAGGTTGATAAGCACTTGGTCTGCAGAGCCAGGACTGCAGCATCCATGTAGGATGGCCTCTAGGCTAGCAAACTCTATATTGTTCTGCCTGGGGGGAAAAACCTTCCCCATGTGAATAGTCGAACCTGAGAGAGGACTGTCAGTGGCGTTCAATGGGCTGTGTTATATCTATAAAGTTGCCAGTGAGTACTAATATTTGCAGGAGAGAGCATCCATCTTTTCAAAGGCATAAAAAATGGATTGCTCCTTTTTTTTTTTGCTTCTGAATATCCTACCCCGAATTCACTGCTCTCTTTCAACTGTGAAAGTGTGCTGGAGAATCTTGAACATAACAGAGTCATGTTATTGCTCTTGATCCTTGTCGTTGGTAAGTACCCTGCCTGCTCAGGTATGCCTCAGGTAGGTAGTGCTGAACTGCTGGGGCAATTGTATCACGTTCTAGCCTTTCTTTTAGCTATCATATGCTGGGAGATTTACGCTAAACCGGGTCATGATAGAAATGTTGCAAAATGGAGGTTGAGATAAAAGCGACCTGCTTTAGTAAAAGTGAAAGTGGAGAGGGAGGGATGTAAGAGAGAGGGAGATTTGAACTACCTCTCCAGGTTCAGCCTCTAAAGAGGAGAGGTGGTGGAAGCTACTGCAGTGAAATGAGCTGTGACAAAGCCATGCCAGGAATTACTCAGCTGTTCACAAGAATTTTAGAGGAACTATAACTGGGAAATGATGTGAATATCAAACAAAATGTCACTTGACTGGAAGCCTTGCAAAGAGGGAGGAAATAAAAGAAAATGATGAAAAAACGGCATTACATGTCACCCTCTTAGACACACTCTGGAAGAGTTCCCCGCTCCCCACTTAGACCCTTTGGCATGCTATTGTGTAGCATTGTGTATTTCCGTGTGGGGTGCTTCTCCCTGAAAGAAATTAAAATGATGGGAAAGCTGGCTTGTCACATTAAATAACATCACATGCTTTTCTGTTGGGGAGGGGGGAAAAAGGAAGAAATACTCTGCTGAGTTCCAAGAAAATAACTGCTAAGGAAATTAGTGCAATGGCTTGGGTCCTGTCCCTGGAAAGTAACAGCTGTGCCAGCAGGGAAACGCTCTTGGTATCCTGACAGGGCTCGTAGGTAGGCTTGAATTTCTTCTGCATGCTGTTTGCTGGTGATCTGCGTGTCACGGAGCTCTCCGGCTATCCGTAATAATTTCCCAGTTCAAATGTTGGGTTTTTTTCTAAAATTTGATATGTATTTAAAGATATCAGGACTGTTGACCACCATTTCTGCTCTTGCTTACTTATATCCACTTCTTTTTCTCCAAATTCCCTGCCTACCATTCCCCTCTGGAAATAAGTTCTCCTATAAGCACCTTGTCACTGTCTTCTCCCTCACCGTTACCCTTCAGAGCCAGAGAGCACCACCGGGTCAGGTCCTCTGGGCCCCTTGACGTTCTTCTCAGCACTCGCAGGAGTATCGCCCTTCAGATGACCTGCGGGTTCTCCATCTCTTTAATTTAGTGTAAGCCTTTGTCTAGAAACACCGAGAAACCACCCGCTTCACGTAGGAACATAGGGACCATGGGAGCCGTTGAGCCCACTGTATGTTTGGGTAGGGGGGGAGGACCAGGACCAGATTTACTTTGAGGTTTACCTGAGTGAAAAATCCTCCTTTCTCATGAAGGGAGATGACAACAGCTTTCTGTCATGAAAAGGGCTCTGATTTCAGTTAGGCAGAATTTCTCAGTAGCCTTAGTGTGCTCCTTCTCACCTCAGATCTGCTACAACCAGGAACTTAAAAAACAGGGTAATATGGGTTTTGCTTGGCTTAGTTGCTGGAGCTATATTGGGGAAAAGGTGTCTCAAGACGCTGTAGTAAAATAGTAAGTTGTCAGAAATATATAT
>NW_009188664.1:0-15319 GCF_000690835.1 Fulmarus glacialis
GTCCTGGGCCCAGGCGGATCGGTATGTATCTCGCACCGGTACTCGCTGGAGCGCCGGGCTCGGGGGTCGGATGGGACCCGGGGAAGGGACTGCCAGGCTGGGCTGTGTCCGAGGGCTGAGATCTGGCTGGAGGGAAGGATTAACGGTTCTGCTTGTGTTGAATGTTTCTTGTTCCTCCTCCCCCCTCCCTGTCCTCTCCAACAGGCTAATTCATTCAGGTCTGTCAAGTGTCTGAAAGGCACCTGGGGTAAGTGTTTTTACCTGAAGCCATGGGTGTCTTTGGCACAGTTAAGGCGGGTGTTCTGGAGGAACCTGTCTGTGCAGCATCAGTTGGCCTTAATAGTGCAGTTATAACAAACCTGTATTAAAGGAAGGGATAACATTTTTTTCATTTTATTAGTGTAGTACTACAAAACCCATAAATTGACCATCTGACTTATTATTGGCCATATTCTATTAGTATCCTGAAAAGTAGCATTTGTACCCTGTTGTGGGCTTGGAGAGGTATTTAATACTGGCTTGATTCTAATCTCTTGACAAATCTTGATTGGATTATAAAATTTCTACTTAGTCTTTTTTCCTTCTCTGCCATCTCTTGATCAACCATAATGAACTTGGGATCTTAAAGTAATTATTTAAGGGCTAGCTGGAGTGTCTGGTTGTATTTGGGGCACCATGTTGGGGATAAATGGGAGAGACTTAGGATAATTTCACTTCAGGTTGGCAAACTTGGAAATTCTCTTTTACTTAATCAGCTAGGATTTATTAAATCTGGTATGTGAAACAGACTGATATCTTAAGCTGACATGGATCTACTGTAAATGATACAGGCTGTGGAAAATTTGAGGCCAACTTTTTACTACTTCTTGGGTTTCATGTAATATTTGATAAACTAATGATTAAAAATCAGCAAAATATCATCTGGTGGCACTGCAGAGCCACTATAACAGCAGTACATTTGTATTTTTGCTTCATCATGGATCAACAGCAAAACTGTCAGAACAGTTGTTGTGGCACCATGTATGGGTCAGCACTGAACACAAATGTTTAGCAGTCAGGAGAACTTGATTCAGTCGGAGTCTAATGGGAGACCAGTGCTGAATCTGAGGTGCTGCTGTAGACCAGGCGTATCTATAGAACCTTGATGTTTGTTCCCATTCTGTAAGCAAAATTTTTTGCTTTTAAATGTCATGTGAAGAAGTACACATAACTGTTACCAAAATAGCTCCCTTATAATTAGAAGGCAGTAAATAGATTTTAAAATCTATATTTGGAGTTACAGTTTACTTCTGTCATGCTGTATGCATGTTAAGCCTGGGCTGGAGAAAGAGACTTTCTGGGAAGCAAATGGCTAACATAAATTAGTATGCATCTGGAAATTCAAGCCAATACACTGCTGCTGAGTGTCTGTACAGCTGGCTGTGGTCCACAGGGCTACTACAACCAGAGCTCCTCCTGGTAGCTGAACGACAGAAAACTGGCAAGTTCAGTCTTCATCGCTGTCAGTGGGAGACCTGGGAGAGGTCAATAAACAAGAATTTTTGTCAGTGTAAGTCAAGACTTGACAGCCACTCATTCATGGGTAATGAAGGTGTGACGCTAGGAAGCCAGTGGAGTGGTAGAAACATGAATTCTACTTTGCTTTTAGCACTTTGTGTTTTGTAATAGAGAAACAGGCTCCACTCCTGGTTACTTAAGGAGAACAAGCAAGCTTGGCGGGAAGAGTGTGACTTGCTTCCTTCTCTTGCAATGCAGAGAATGAGGTGAAGCTTCATATATTTCCAGACACATTTCAGCTGATCTGGGTGATCAGAATCCTGTGGAAAGCTTACAGAACAGAGTGGTCGCAGAACACAATTCCTCCTATGTTGCATGATCCCTTAGATTAATATTGGGCCTTACTACATATTTTATAGGGGCTGTGTCTCATCTGAAATACTGGTATGCCTGCTTGGCTAAAAAAATTAATCAATTTAGTAACTGAAGCACCTGGCACAACACAGCAGTACCCAGTTTTTCAGTAGAACAATTAAATCTGAGATACAGTGGTGCTGACAGACTAGTGCTTATGACTGCAGTAAGCTTTGTATAAGATAATTTGTAATGGTCTTTTCTAGGAAGAAGCTTTTATGATGAAACTTGATCATAAAAGATGGAAAGAGAAAATTGAATTCCCCTTAGCTGTGTGCACTTCACACAAGGCGACAGTTCAAGGTTTTTTTCCCCACTATGGAACTGTTTTCTCAAGTACAACATTGTAAAAGACTTCCTGGTAATGAAGTGAGGTGAATAAGGGGTTTAAGAGGCGCTCGCACTAATGTTGTGATTGGGTATGTAAATGGGGACAAGGAAGAGTATGTTAGAAAAATCTTTCTTCAGAGAAATGAAAAATTATAAGGAAAGTTTTTTAGAATTGGCAAAAAGTAGTAGAATACTCTTCTTGAATACTAAACTTAATAGTTTATCTTAATACTGAACTGACTTTAGACTTATGCAGGGCTCTATTCTAGTCATGGAAGCAAACACAGCTTGCATGTAGTCTTTCAATTGAGTAGCTTTTTAAAGCAATTTATAAACCTAAAATATACTGGGTTAGATGAGCTGTTGGTAGGAGAGATGCATCTGCTTTCTACCTCTTGTATTTTTATATGATAAGCTAGAAAATTGCTGCATAGACTACTGTGGCTATTCTGTATATGTACACCATGGTGTCATACAAGTTTAAAGATTTGCATGTGAAAGGGGGGAGAAGAAACAAAACCTGCTACTGACTTGTGATTGCCTAAAGAATATCTGCTGTCTATGACCTGCTGCTTGCTTTTATCATCTAAACCATCTTCCTCTTAAATGCAGTTGTATGTTGTCTCAAAGTTGTTTCTTCAATCTTATTGTTAGATGCTTTATCGCTTCTTCAGCTCTATAGAAAGACTGAGTTTTCCTTCCTGTGTGCCACATCTGGCCCTGTCAGCTGGGAAATCAGTAGGAAAACAAATCTCCGTAAAAGTCTTGTAGAAGGCACATTACTGTAGAGTGCTCCATGCTAACTGTTGTCTTAAGTTCTGTTTGAGGCTGCATTGTCTGTCTGGATGATGTTTTCCTGCCTGCTATCTGAGTGGGTATAAGAGCTAAAATATCTTAAGTATGGGATAGCTTTTTTGTTGTAGCCCACTGTAGTGTCTATAAACAAGAACCTCTTAATGCCTTTTCTTTCCCAAGACCTGTGAAGCTATGAACTCCATATAATAAGCATCTTTGTTAGGGGCTGTAAATGTCTTAACACAGAGTTCTGGGAAATGTCTGTTAGCTGTCCCCCTAAGCATAGTTGTTTTCTTGTCTTTCAGCAATTCCAGTCCGAAGCTCCAGGCTACCATTGTTGTCTGATGCCATGCCAGCACCAGCTCATCTGTTTCCATTGATTCGTAACTGTGAGATTAGCAGAATATGCAGTACTATGTGTTACTGCCACCATAAACATCTATGTTGTTTATCATCTCATTTTGCTCACAGTCACTTCAGATATGCACCTCAGAAGAAATTTGCAGCACTTTATAGGCCAAAGGAGAACTTTAATCACTTTATTCACATGAGGGATTATGCTTCTACACCACAGAGATTTTACCTCACTCCTCCACAGGTCAACAGCATTCTGAAGGCAAATGAATACAGTTTCAAAGTCCCAGAATTTGATGGTAAAAATGTAAGTTCTGTCCTTGGCTTCGATAGCAACCAGTTGCCTGCTAATGCTCCAATAGAAGACCGGAGGAGTGCTGCCACTTGCTTACAGACAAGAGGAATGCTTCTGGGTGTGTTTGATGGCCATGCAGGTTGTGCTTGTGCTCAAGCTGTCAGTGAAAGACTGTTTTACTACATCGCTGTCTCTTTGTTACCTCATGAGACTTTACTTGAAATAGAAAATGCTGTGGAAAGTGGCAGAGCTCTGTTGCCCATTTTACAGTGGCACAAGCATCCCAATGATTATTTTAGCAAAGAAGCTTCCAAGCTTTACTTCAATAGTCTAAGAACTTACTGGCAGGAGCTCATTGATCTCAACAGTGGAGAGACTACTGATGTGAAAGAAGCTTTAATTAATGCTTTTAAGAGGCTTGATAATGATATTTCTTTGGAAGCTCAAGTAGGAGATCCAAATTCTTTCCTCAACTACCTAGTACTGCGAGTAGCATTTTCTGGTGCAACTGCCTGTGTGGCCCATGTGGATGGTGTTGACTTGCACATTGCAAATACAGGTGACAGTAGGGCAATGCTTGGGGTTCAGGAAGAAGATGGATCTTGGTCTGCAGTTAATCTGTCCTATGACCACAATGCACAAAATGAACATGAAGTGGAACGTGTGAAAATGGAGCATCCGAAGTCTGAAGAGAAAAGTCTTGTGAAACAAGATCGTCTCTTAGGTCTCCTGATGCCTTTCAGAGCTTTTGGTGATGTGAAGTTTAAATGGAGTATTGAACTACAGAAGAGAGTAGTAGAATCGGGCCCAGATCAGCTGAATGACAATGAATATACAAAGTTTATTCCTCCAAACTATCACACTCCCCCATACCTCACAGCGGAGCCAGAAGTCATACATCACAAATTACGGCCGCAGGATAAGTTCCTGGTTTTGGCCACAGACGGGCTGTGGGAGACGATGCACAGGCAGGATGTGGCTAGAATTGTAGGGGAGTACCTCACTGGTGTTCACCATCAACAGCCAATAGCTGTTGGTGGCTATAAGGTAACTTTGGGACAGATGCATGGTCTCTTAACAGAAAGGAGAGCAAGAATCTCTTCTGTATTTGAAGATCAGAATGCAGCAACTCACCTGATACGTCATGCAGTGGGTAACAATGAGTTTGGCACTGTGGATCATGAGCGACTGTCCAAGATGCTTAGTCTTCCAGAAGAGCTGGCTCGAATGTATAGAGATGACATTACAATTATTGTGGTGCAGTTCAACTCACATGTTATAGGTGCATGTCAAACTGAGGAACTGTGAATTTAATGTAGTGAACTAGTTACCAAAGTTGTAACAATGGCCAGTATGAGCAGCAAATAAAAAACAGCCACCCAACAATAAAACCCAAAAAACCTCTCGGCAAACAAACTGGTTGCTTGCTAGATTCAGCATATCTATTGTTCCTGCCTTCCTCCGAGCTCTAAATACATGGGAAGTGCTATTGACCTAACACAAACTTGGAGAGGATGCCACAGCTTGGGAGAAGAGGTTTTTGTAATAACTTTGCACTATTGATTTCATGAATGCTGCTAGAACAATGTCTTGAATTTGGCAGGCTTGGATGAAGGAGGGAAGGAGGATAAAGAATTAACTTTCAAAGATCTGGCTGTTCAAGAAACAAAGCCTGTTTATAAATATCTGTAAATATCTATCTTAAAGAAAAGATGAGTAAAAAGGAGTATCATTGAATTCTTACAGGGCTAATTCTTGCAAAGTAGATATGGTTGTTTGTGAATATATTGTCTACTGTTTCTTCTAAGCAGAAGGTCACTTTAACCAAGTAAGTCTTCAGTGTAACAGCGTTGTCTCACTTTCATATAGACAATGTCATTTACTTAAGGATATTTGTCTAAGTGTTGACTTTCAATGCAGGTCTAAGCCATAATCAATACCTGAGATTCTGTTGCAGCTTAATTGTATCTTATGCACGGTAACTTCTAAACTTCTTGTGCATTAGTAGTTTCTTGGCTGTGGGTTTCTGCACAACTTGTAGGGCAATAATACATTACAACATGCAGTAAGATACCAGATAACTTTGTGGAGGACTTCAGTTTGCACTACGAAGAAACTTTCAGACTTTTCAGAAAGTCAGTCTTGTTGGTCAAGACTGTGTTGGGTTTCCTAAAGGTCATGTCCTTCATGGACTCCACCCTTGTCTGGTGTTATTTATCTGGTAAATAAATTTTTACCTGAAAAGATCAGGAAATCATTGCTAACCTCTTTGTGGCTTTGTAATTTGCACTCACTTGGCTATTTCAAATGGTCACATATTGGATGTCTTGCACTTGAACTCATATTTGTAAGTTGGGTTAAAAACTACAAATTACAAAAAAATGAAATATGGCTTGTAAATAGTGTTTTAGTTGGGAAACTAACTGGCATGCATATGTATGTTAATGGCTTTTTCTAGCAACTTCTTTATTAGCAGCTCTGTATTTCTGGGCAGCTGGTGTGTGCATGTTCTTACAGTCCAGAATGCTGTCACAGAGCAATCTCTGAAATGGATCTCTCTGGCTTGTAATGGTTGAATTTGAACTTAAAAGATTGGCTATAACTTGTGTGCCTAAAGTTGTTGGTTTAGAACTGTAAAAAGTAGGGACTGACAACTGATTTCTCAGTCATCATTGCATCTCTATTAGGTATGTTGCATTGTATACAGATTTATTTTAACCTGCCCTTAGGTTAAAAACTCAAATGCTGGCTGAAATACCAGCCCTTGATGACTGAGAAAACACATGTAACTTGATTCCCATGTTCTAGAGAACAATGGTAGGTCAGCTTACTTCACTTTAGCAAGGTGTTTCAGTTAAAATACCTCCCTAGCCTTCATCATAGCTAATTAAATTAACACTTCAAAAACCCAGCTTATTTTGGTTAAGTAATGTGACATTTTCTACTAAGTACAAATATTGCCAATTAATGCTACTGTTACATAGGGTACACTTAGTTTGAACAATGAACCTGTGCTATAGTAAACATGGGCTCCTCAAACTCACAAATGCTGTGTGCACTTAGTGGCCTGCAGCTTTGATATGTCTGGGGTTTTTTACCCAACCTTAAATACCAGGATCAATGTTGCTGTAAGGTTAATAATATCTAAGTTCACATTCAAGATGTGCACAACCCTTCTTTATTTGAAGGGAAAATGGGAACTCTAAAATGCTTAGACAAGTACTGGCTGTTGACATTGCTTCTGTATGTTGTGTTTTGGTGACTGTGTCATTAGCTAGGTCAACAGACTTTATGTTCTATCATTCAAGTGCAGGATGTATCTAAGCTGTTGCAGTATTAACTTTCTTACTTTTTTACTGTTAAAGCTCTGTTACATATACTGATGTATTTAACCTATGATTATTGGTATGGATTTGATACAAGTCATAGCTAGAAGAAATGAACATTAGTCCCATGGATAGAACTTTTATTGAGGAAAAGCTGCTTTTTGTAGTAAAGATGCATATGTATGGGGTCAGACAAAATAATATATGTATTGCTTGGAGACTTGCTCAGTATGTATGCAGTGAACAGAAGCAGCATAACTGTCTGCTGAACAGGTGATCTGAACAAACACCTTTTAACAGATTCCAATAAAATGATCAATTATGCAGAAATCCATGTGTATTGCATTGATATAGAATGTGATAGCTATTCTGCTAGGGCTGAAGCTTATGAGTTACTTGTATTTCAAGAATGTGTTCTTTTGTGTAGTCTCTGTTATGAATAGATCAGATGGTCAAACAAAGCAAAGTATAAATGGAAACATACTGAGAATTGGACTTCAGAGCTCTTAAATGCCACTGAGGCTTGAACCCCTGCATTGGGCATGCTGGTGCTGCCGCCCCCTGGCAGCAAAGCTCAAATCTTTCTGTCAATATCACTCTGCATGTCTCAGTTCCTGTCATCTCATGATTACCTTTAGGGGCAGTACGGTGGATAAAGCACCATAATTTGAGATCATTAAGTTGTGGACTGTACCCTGTATAGAGCAATACAGCATTTCATAAACAATCTAAAATACTTATGTGTGAATTAAAATGGTATAAGAATGAATTGATGGTAAACTAAATAAAACAGCTCTTCTGCCACAGGCAGAGGACGTGTTCTGTTTGTATTGTCTACCAAACTTGTTGCATTGCAGAAAGTATGGCTATGTTATATGTAAGGGGGATGTTGTGACTACTTTTCCAAATAAGGATTTCACAGCTGCAAATATATGGCTCAACCCAGAAGGATGGCTGAATCTTGACAGTCAACACAAGCCTTCAAGTTCACCTTCAAATCTTCAATCTTTAAAACTGTTCTAGATGAATGTGTCAATAGAACTGTTTAACAGTAACACTAGGTAAGAGGAGTGGGAGATCTTCTCTTAGTCTATGCTTCCAACTTAAGGCTCTGTTAACTTTGTTCCCTTGTGTTCAAAATGGTATGTGCATTATATTTGCTTTTGACAGTATTTTACAGCTACTGTTGTGATAACCTCCGTATTCTCCATTTGCCTGCTATATGCATGACTCGGTGAGTACAGGACTTACTAAATTATTTTCACTTTCCACTCACTTCCTCATTGCAGGGCAGAGTTTTGCATACGGCAGACTCATAAAACATGACACATACAGCAAGGAGCATAGTCTCATCACGAAAGGTTGTTTGTAATTAGACTCTTAAATTCTGGTCTCTGTACATAGAAAAATTCTGGAGTGAGAGGATGCCTGATAACTATTTCTGATCAGCACTCTGTGGGATGGCTAGGCTGCTCTGCTCTTCCTCAGTGGGGAGGCGTATTTGTAATGAGATTACCTGGCATAGATGGATAATTCGGGTTTCTAGTTCTAACAATCTGTGGTGTCCTAAGCTCCCTGATGCAGACAGTCCATCTGGTTTCATGACTAATAAATATATGCCACCTGATTTGCACCATTGTGAGCATAGGCTGCTGAACACTGTCATCAATGCTGCTGCACAGCAGTCCAAGAACAGTGCTAGCACAAGGCATTTTGGGATGCCAAGGGAGTTGGCATCTTTTAGTTGACAGGTTTGATCCTATGTAAGAAACCTGTGTAGGTCCAGATTGTTGTTCAGTAATGTATAAATAGAAATAAAATCTGTGGAGTTGGAAGATCTGGCCAAAATGCCCTGTCTTTTGATTTCATGAAGCTTAGAATGAAGCAGATCCTATGGGTAGGAGGAGAAGTAGCTTTCTTCCAGCCTGCCAAATGGCACATTGCAGCTTCATGTTGTTATCTTGATATATGTACAATGAAGAAGTTGGGTTTAATTTAACAAAATGAGGAAGTCCAAAGTGTCTATCTCCAGAGATAATCATCTATATCCTGCTGAGAGGTGCTTCAAGTGTGGTAGCATTCCCCTAGCGCTGTTTTGGCTGATGCTTTTTTCTGTTCTGTTCACAGGCTTACATACAGAAGTTAAGGAGATATTTCACTGTTGAAATATCTGTATGGTCCTGTGGTAAAACAAATGTGCTTAAAATGAAGTGGGCATTAGAATGAACGCATTCATGGTTTCTCGTGCTAGGTTAACTGTTTTGTACTTTTTCCCTATCTTTGTTTGAAAGCCCTCGTTTGCCAAGTGTCTTTAGTTTCAGGATCTTCCCCCTTCTTGTTTTGCCTTTTATTCAACAGGATGTATTAATGTCTTTCCTAGCACTGAAGTATTTGTGCAGGAAAAAGGCTTGCTAATGTGTTCTGGATTAAATTATTTATTCAACAGCTACAGCATATTTAATTGCTGTGCAAACAAGTAGATATTGTCCCTTTGTCAGGAGCATGTTGTCAAATACAATCTGTGCAAACTCATTGGTAGAATATTTTTCAGTTTAGTGTTAACCCGATTTACCAAATCTTGATGCGGGAGTTATTTCTTGTAGTTTACTCCTTTAAAATATGGTCTTAATTAGCCTGTAGTTTAAAGCTAAACATAGTAATGTTCTATAGTCAAATATCTGTGCAGTGGAGGAGACACAGGTTCACTTTACTTTTCTCCTATCACAACCAGCTAGGTATTAAACATTATTAATGACTGATTTTTTTAACTGCTCTCTTGCAAAAGCCAAAACTTGGAACTAGTTCCTGAGTTGCTCTTACCATGGGAAGCAGGTTCTTAGGGGAGGGGAAAATAAAAATAGACCAAATCTTGTAATTAATCCTTTAAATGGACAAACCAATTTGAATTTTGGTCCTTCTGTTTGGCATCCCATCCATGTGAATGCTGAAGCACAACCCATGTCAATTGTACATAGTGGTGTTTCAATGGAAGAAACTCAAGTAGAAGAACTGAACTCAAAAGCCCACTTCACAAGTTTCAGTAGTAATAAATTGCCCACCCCACTGATGTGGGGATAAGTCCAGGGTCATATTTGCAATGCAATAGATAAGATTATGCTCTTGGCCTATTATGCTGGTTATGCCTTCTGTTTTATTTGCTGCTCATATATTTTAATAATAAATTGTGGGGTAGTGGGAAAGGATAACCTGACTTCCATAACTGGATCACGAATGGAGCATAAGTTGGCAGGAGCATTGTGTGATGAAAACAAAAGTAATCTGGGATGGATAAATGGTCTGTTCTCGTCTGTGCTGCTTTTTACCCTCTCTCTGAGGGTAAAAAAAAAAAAACCACCAAACGAGTTGTCTCATGTATTGATCAGTGTGCAAGTCTTCTGAAACTGCATTTATTGCAAATGACTCACCTAATCAGTCATGAAGCTTTCCAGGATTACATAAAACAATGTAAGAAAATACAGGCACTGTTCAGTATACCATGGTAGCCAGGTACTTTATTTTGCTTGTGGCAATTAACAGGAAATGAGATTTTTTTTTTTGGACCTTAACAAATAAAAGGAGTAGACTAAAAAGCTACTTCCCTCAAAAAATCAGGACCAGACAGTACAAATCTGCAGGGTGGCCCTAGACTTCTGATTATTTTGGGATTGTTCTCCCTATATTCTTTCATCTCATTCGAGGGGGGGAGGGGGACAGAAAGGGTGAAAAAAACAACAAAGTGTATATCTGTTCTTGTGGTTCCTAGTCTGAGTAAGTAAGTAATCAGTCTTACAAATTGCAGAGGATGTTTTATGCAGCAGGCTGTTTGCAATCATCATGGTGGATCTTTCTTTGAACAGAAAAATTATCCTTGATTTATAGACTTTCTATTAGATTTCCTAGCTAGGAAATACTATTTAATAAAACTTGCCAATGCCAAGCTATTTTTATCATGAACAAACTGTTCAGTTTTAATATCATGTATCTGTACTTGAGGGTAGCATTTGATGTATTGCCTCACATCTTAATTGCAAAATTAATCCAGTTAGGTCTGTCTGTCATGTCACATGATGCTGAAAGACAGGAAAAATGCCTAATGAAAAACAGGGAAATCATTGATGTTAACAGGAAAACAACCCATGAGCTGACACACAACCATGTATTAAGCCCAGTTTTGTTCAAAAGCTCTGTATGTTAATGAAATGAATCAGCTCCCTGTGACTTGTCTTTGTCAGAATTGTTGCAAGCCTATAATCATTAATTCTGTAGGTCTTGCCTATTGCCCATCCCTAGTACTTCCTTGCCTGCTGTGGCGGCTCAGCAGCTGGACTAATATAAGAATACTGTTTTCCAGGATTTTACAGATTATGTGCAAGTTGATTAAAATGGCTAATGGTAATCAGTCACTGTTCCCAGTTTTAGGCAGCTGGGAGAGGAGTGAATGGTGCTTCCCTAATAGCAGCCTCTTCTGCAGGGGGGGAAAGGAAAATCTTTGTGTCTTAACAAAAACTGGCTGCTGTACTGAAGACCTAGCTATAGCACAGCAGTGCTTGACAGGGATTTATTACTCCTGCTAAGAAGCAAGGTGTGTTAATCTGTACAGCATGATACATTAGTACAGCTCTACCACTCTGCTACTCTGGAAGTAGTTCAAATGTCCCTGCAAAACTCCCTGTTTTCTTACGTATATGTAGTCACTGTCTGTTGTGGGCAGATATGGTACCAGCTTTATCTTAAGACACCTGAACTCTGTGTGCCTGCATACTGAGTGTTGAAGTTCCTATTGCAGGTGGTGGAGCTGTATTCAGTGCATGCTGTGGAGTCTCAATAGCTATTCAGCCCACTCCACTCTTGTGTTAAACTCCACTGACTGTAATAGAAGCTTAGTCATCTTGTTCACATATAGGCAGCTCCATTTAGGTGTTTTCTGGAGGCAAATCTTAACCATCCTTTCCAATGTATTCAAGGATGCAGTGGTCCTGCAGTTTTTGCATCTGCCACTTCTGCATAATGACTATCTCTAGGTTTTTTAATTCAGTGTTGAACCAAATGTACCTGCAAATAGCTTTATTACCCCAAGGCTCCCTTTGTTCTGCCTATTACAGAGCCCTGCCAGTGTTTAACAGTTGTAGGTGAGCAACTATGGTTTCCTCGGCATAGCCTCTAAAGCCTGCACTTGCAACAGTGTTCAGCATTCCTTCCTTGAATAAGTAGGAATCTATAAAGTAAAGCTCACAACACAGCTGATCAGAGGAATCTATGTTCTTCTATTCATTCTACTACAAAGCTCAATTGTAAGAACAGCTCTATAGGAAATATGATCCAGGCCTTTACATAGTTCCCCTTTATCTGAAAAAGAAATAAAAATTCCTAAATTAGGGAGAAAATGCCTTTTTATCAAAATAGTCTAGCTTGTAAAAGACTAAAATGTTAATAATTAAGAAAAAAACCCAAACAATTCTAACTCGTAGTTAATAGTACAGAAGGGAGAAGAGTCTTCTAGCAGGCAGCTTGGCAGGACTGTAATGTGGCAACGGAAGGCAGACTTCTGCCAAACAGTGAATCTGATCTAGAAATGGACACTGATGTGCCATTTACTGCTTAGCAAACACTGACATGAAAGAGTCTAGCTATCTAGCTCAATGTCAGAAAGATAGATAAGCATAAAAAATATTTGTATGTGTTTGACAGACACCTGACATTCTGTGGAGTTTTTGGATTTTTTTTTTCATTTGCTCCATGTTTATATAACTTTATGCCAAATCATCTTCAGGGAGGTGAAAAGATCTAGAGATTAAGATATGCACTTCTTACAGCTGAGAAGGCTACTGACTACTGGTACTTTGTCAAGAGTATGTAAGAAACTATTGTGGAAATCCAACAGACCGAACAGTACAAGGAAGAGAGAAAGTAATACAGGATTAGGCCCTAAAAAATAACAAAACTGCTCTAGGTCGGTAGCTGGCAAGCAGTCAAGTTGATATTGCTGCATTTTAAAGCCATGGTAACAAAAAAATTTTGTGATTTAAAATTGCTGGGCTGTGGCAGGGGTTCAAACAGTTGGAATATATCATTATTGAATTTGGTAAAAGACAACTCAGACAATTTTGATGCTTTCTGTATTTGCTAACCTGTATTAAAATAGAAATATCTGAGTGCTACGTGCCCTATTTCCCGATGCAGCAGCTCACAGGAGCCTTTGAAGCACATCACAGCAGTGAGATTAAAAGCTCAGTTCTGAAGTCAGGGAATCATGAAAGTCCCTTTGATATGAGATCAAGTGTTCCCAGGGTGCTTGGAAGCTCTGACTTGATGTGGCAGCAACTCTTAAAAAAACAAACAAACAAAAAAAAAACAAAACAAAACACAAGATCTGTCTAGCTAATGAAGAGACAAAAAAACCACATCATAAGCTGTGAGGCAATGACTGAAATGGCAGTGAGTAGTTAGGAGACAGTTTCAGAAAAGCAGCAGAATGTGTAGCTTTTCAGCAGTACACAGAAATACAGTGAATGTGAATCCTAAAAAAAAAATTCAGAATGAAGTAGGAAAATATAAGGGGGGGGGAAATCATGTTACAATGTGTCTTTAAAGTTGGAATTATACACAGGAAAGAAAAGCTCTATGATTGTGTCATAAAACATGCAGAAGGCAGCACAATAAACTATAATGATGTTAGAGACAGCTATGAAGACAAAGGTCTTGTATTAGTTATGGTTGGTGGCATGGTCCTGCTCAGAAAAAGAACACAAACAACAGACTGCATGTGAGATCAGAAATGGCTGAATGCCTAAGCTGAAGACCAAAAAAGCTGCTGCTTAAAAAAAAAAAGCAAGCTGAATAAGGTACAGGTGCTGCTGTTTTCATTTTTTAAATGAGGTTTACTTTACCATTTTTGTGCAAACATGAAAACAGAGCCACAAGTCATCGAGACAAGTGTATGGGTGCAGGGAATTTTAAAAATCAAGGACTGTGCACATTACAAAACAGTACCTTTCTGATTTTTACATTGTCATGGCACTTCAGTGCAGAAGAAAGGAAGCTGTGAGTGAAGAAGGAAGAAAAAAGAATCAGAAGGACTAAGAGGAAAGAAATGAAAATCAGAACTGAGAAGCACCCATTGGAAAGAAGGAAGAACAGAAGTGGCACACAAGAATTCATTTAGCTGCTTTAATGCATTGTCAAGGGTAATGCACAGTCAATAATCCATCATGTCTTTTTCTTCGTATCACAGCCTGGTGAGGGTTATTTTTCTCTATTCCCTTTTGTTTATCTTTTTGTCACCTAATTTTCTATCGAAGTCTTCTAATTTGAATGATGGTTGTATGTTTTTTTTCAGAGATTTTTGGGCCCTAAGGCTATTCTTGTAGACCATGAAAAGTTATGTTTGGCTTACGCTGTAGTTAAAAGCAGCTATATGCTGACATTTTCACGGTTGTTAAAATGCAAAAACAGAAGTTTTGCTCTCATGCATTCCATCAGTTGCTGCCCAAATGAATACTAATCATTGTGGCATTCCCTTGTTCAACAAGTTTTTCTAGTTCTCCATACCTCGGGTGAATGCTGCTATCCTGAAGACAAAGTACAGAGAGTTCATTTTGTCTATCTTAAATCGCCCTCACCCAAGAGGTGCGCATGCTGCAAGCATGCACATGGGTGTCCATGTGCATTCCTTAAACAAAATGTCGTCAGGGCATGCGGAGATCCTGCGAGTCCGTCAGAGACAACTGGGTCATCTACTACCAAGAGGGGAGTAAATAATCAGATGACAGAGTTGTTGGCAACACTGGGAGCATCACATGATACCTGGCAGCTACAGCTTCATAGACAAAGAACTGAAATTTTTATCGTAAGATGGCTTTTGGGAGTATTTTGTTTCCAGAGACTTCCTCTGAGATAAATTTAGTTCCCAAAATATTCCACTGGTGAGAGTTTGGCAGAACAGTGAGTAAGTCTGTATTGATGATGTGATTGTTTGGGCAGAACCTGCCAGGAACATAAGTCCAACATACATTTGGACTTTGCAATAGTGAATTGTTGAATTATTAATTACTATGCACTAAGCAAAAAATGATGTTCTAGAATATTAGATTAATAGGGACAATAATACATCCAGACTGACAGCAACGCAGGACAGGAATGCAAAACCCAGAGATAAAAAAACCTGACTCAGATCTTTGGCATAATAATTTAATGGGCAATCCTATATATACTATGACAATAAAAAACATTATTGGTTTGGATGGAAGTTTGTAAAATGTGAAGTAAAATATCCAGTTCCAGCTGGAAAAAACCCACCCTTCCCCCCCCC
>NW_009188665.1:0-433 GCF_000690835.1 Fulmarus glacialis
AGACAGCGATGGACCAGTCCACACAGCGGGCAAAGCCCTCCTTCAGCAAGAGCTCGGTGATGTTCCCGTTCTACGGAGAAGGGGAGGGGGTGCACACTCAGCTGTGGGGGACGCGGCATCGACATCTACCCTGGGCCCCCGAAGAGAGCTGCCTCCCCCTGCCCCTGCCCCGCTGCGAGGGGGGAGCTCACTCGCCCTGCTCAGCCCCTTAGATGTCACAGGTCCCCAGAGAGCCCCGCAAGGCCTGGCCACAGCGCCCAGTGCCCCCGGAGCTATCGGAGACCACCCCAGTGATACCCACAGGGCTCTGCTCTCCTCGTGTGCTGCTCAGATGGACCACCGCCTCCCACGTCCACCAGTGAAGAGCCCATGACTCCCCGCTGCCCTGAGCTCCCACTGGAGGCACCTGGACCTTGCAACCACCTTCAGCATC
>NW_009188665.1:689-1283 GCF_000690835.1 Fulmarus glacialis
CGCCTCCCGCTTGAACGTGGGGCACTGCGGCAGAGGGGGGACGGTTAGGGCACGGGCTGGCCCCTAAAACCTTGGCAAGGGGGTGGGAAACCTCCTTGGGGAGGAAAGCTGCACGCAGCCCCCGTGCTCTGGCTGCAGCTTCTGGGAGAGACAGGCTGGGGGGCTGCACGTGCCGATGCTTTCATGCCATTTTGCGGAGCAGGGACGACCACTCACCCAGCAAGCAGGGGATCCCTGCAGGGTGTCCGACAGCCCAGAGCTCGGGCTGCTGCCGGGCCTGGCAGCGCAGAGCTGGTACCCACCTAACCCAAACCTGTGCCCATCCCCGCAGTGACGCCCCGCACCGGCACGCACACAACCATGGGCTGCAACCAGCCTGTTACTGGAAGGTGCATGCAGGATGACACAGCGGGCAACAAGGCAGCTGCATCCCTGCCTCCACCCCTCCCTGCCCCGGTCCCGCAAGCCCGGCAGCGGGCAGGTACGGGTGCAAACCCTGCACACTTGCAGCAGTGCCGAAAGGCGCCAGGGAGGATGCACGATGAATGACAGTGCAAATTCAAGAGGGAACTCGCTGCAAAGAGGGCTGCTGAG
>NW_009188665.1:1328-2103 GCF_000690835.1 Fulmarus glacialis
CCTTGAGCCCCGGGAGGATTGCGGTGACCAGGTAGTAATCGGGGAGGAGGAGGGCTCTCACCACGCTGCCGTCCCGGACGTGCTCTATGATGGCTGCGGAGCGAAAGCAGAGAGGTTGGTCCTGATGTGGAGGGGCTGGGCGGGAGCTGCGGAGCCGGAGCCAGCTCTCTGCGGTGAGAGGGTGCTGGGAGCAGCACCCAAGCAGCACGGTGCAGGCAGCCGGCCCCCGAGGCCGCGGGCAGGCAGGCAGCAGAGGATGGAGGACAGGGGTGACCCCAGCGCCCAGCAGCGAGGGCCAGAACTGGTGCCAGCTTACCGTTGACTGGCTTCTGGTGCATGGAGTCCACGAAGTGCCGAGGGTTTTCGATCGTGTACTTGAGATCCCGGATGGTGTGGGAGCCCGTCCCCTCACTCCACATCCCCTTCTTGGCACTCTTGGCCTGCTCCTCCAGCTCCGCCAGCCTGCTCTGCTCTGGGCTGCAAGGACAGGACGAGACGGGGTGAGGCCAGGTCTGGGGCAAGCAGGACGCTGCCGGTTCCTGCATGTTTTATCACCGGGAACATCCATCTTCCAGGCACTTTTCTGGATGCTTTAGCGATTTGACCGCTCACATCTAGAAAAGGCACCGCCTGGGTGAGCCGGTGAGCGATGCTTCGTGCTGCTGTCAGCAACGCACAGTAAATCAAACTAGGTTTCTCTGGCACCACGGCACAGAGGCTGCACCATCGATGCCCAAATACCCGCCGCTGGGAGCCCCGCCTCTGACCGCTTGCG
>NW_009188665.1:2220-3003 GCF_000690835.1 Fulmarus glacialis
CCGGCATGGCAGAGCTTTGGGAGAGGAGGGACGGCAAGCCCGGGTACACGGCTCACGTGCCACACCAAACCACAGACCGTCCCCGGTCCTGCGCACGCAGAGCACAGAGCAGAGCGGCAGCCCCCTCCCAACGCCGATGGCCAGCCCTGCCACGTGCTGTCATAACTCATTAAACAAAGTTGGTGATATTTGTGGTTTAGCATTCTTCAGCTCAGGGCAAAGCTGCAACCTGATGAATCCCGAATTACCGCAGAAGTGTCCAACCTGAGCAGCTGACAAGCGTGTGGCTGGGGAGCACCTCATGCAGCCATTAATTAACGCAGCCTTTGAATTAGGAGAGCAAACATGGACAGCAACACGCTCCAGGCGATATTTAATTGCAGGAAGCTCAGTCCTGTGCTAACTGTGCTGCACCAGCCCCGTCACGCTGGTGATGGAGCTCGTGGCACCGGCATCACCCAGCCTGGGGAGCTGCATGTCCTGCTCCCGCACCGTCATCGCACGGGTGACCGGCTTCACCAGGCGCGCTGCCCGCTGGGTGCGCTTGCAGGAGGAGGTTGAAGGAACGGAGCAGCAGACCCCCACGAGCCTGAAGCCATCAGAAGGTCCCCGTGGGGCTGTCCAGGTCCCACAAGCAGCACCCAACCTGCACCCTGTTTTCCTTCCCTCTGGCACAACAGGCCAGTCCAAAAGCGCCTGAGAAGTCCCAGGCAGCAAATGCACGGGGGACCTCGGTCACCTCTCCGGCTGCAGCGAGGGGCTCCCCGAGCAGCAGGCGTGGGG
>NW_009188665.1:3193-4538 GCF_000690835.1 Fulmarus glacialis
CGCCCTGGCGCGGGGGGGAGCCCCAGCCCCGGAGGTCTCCAACAGCTGTCCCTACACCGTGCGAGCACGGCTTCCGTGGGTGTCACACGGCCACCAGCCACGAGCGGTGGCAACTGACACGGCCCAGCTGCTTGCAACCAACTCTGCATGGGCTCACGGACCCCCTTTGGCACAAGCCTCCGCAGGGCCCCCAAGGGACACTTCCAATGGGAAGCAGGAGAAAGTCAGTGCAAAAACCCCAGGGGACGGGCAGGCAGAGGCTTTCCTCCTTCGCTCCACCTCCGCAGTCAAGAACGATGCAGGAGGTGCAGAACCAGGACATGGGGCAAGAGCCGACTCCGGCTGAACGCCATCCATCCTACAAACGCCGCCGGTTCCTCACCAGACTCCACCGCCGGTGCTGCACCCGCTCTCCCGGCAGCTCCTCGCCCTGGTCCCAGCAGCCCGGCAGGCTGGTGGCTTCTGCAGCCCCTCCAGCGCAGGCGCAGCGGCTTTCGTGCCTCTCCCAGGCACCACTGCCCTGCGGTGGTCCCCGGCCGTGCCAAAGCAGAGCCATTGAACTCTGCCAATGGCACCCAGAGCCCACCAGCACCAGGCAGGGAGCACGTTGCCCGAGGGCTTGGGACAGGGACCGCGTCCCCAGGCAGGCAGCAAGCAGGACCCGCCGGCACTCGAGGTTTCAGCACTGGCAAGCCTGGGCATAAAATAACCCATCCCCGCCCTTGGCAATGCATTCTCTATTTACTCAGCATACCTGTTTACAGGCTGCACTACCGAAAACACTGGGTGGAAAGCATCCAAGTGTGCCAGGAACAGTTTTAGGAAGCGACATGGGCAAGCTTCCAGCCCAGCAGGCGCTGGGATGGAAATAGCGTCCGACCAGTATTTATAGCAGCGCCATAGAAACAACTCGCACCCCTGGAACAGGATAGCCGGCGCCCGGGGCCGTGCACGGGGACGCAGGCATGCTGCAGCCGAGGCCAGGCTTCTCCCTTGCTCCAGGACACGATGGGGCCAGGGCAAAGCGTTGGCATCAGCTCCAATGGCGTTGGCACAGGCACCGCCCCGACTTAGGACGAGGGGCAGGAACATCACAACATCACCTCTAGCATGAATTAAAGCACCTCCACCACGCCAGGCGTTATCTTCCAGCAACCAAGAGCTTCAGAAGATTTTCTGCTCTGCAGCCCAGGGCCACAGCTCTGGTGCTTCAGCATCCAGGGCGAGGAGACACCCGGCTCCCCCTCCACAACCCTCAGCACCCCAACCCTAAAGACAAGGCGTCACTGTGCTGGGATACCGATGCCTGTGAAACCTGGGCATCGCAGAGAGCCCTGGAGCAGGG
>NW_009188665.1:4865-5192 GCF_000690835.1 Fulmarus glacialis
CGTCCCCAGCCCGGGTTCCCAGCAGCACAGGGCCTTCACGGTGCATCGTGCGGAGCAGCCCAGGGCTCTCCTGGGGACAGCATCTCCCTCAGACCAGGGCTAAGCAAGTGGGAAGGTGGCACGTTGCTCCGATGCACTGCCGGGCTGCAAGGCGTGCTGTCACCCAGGACAGTCCCCGTGGGAAGGGGATGTCCTCAGAGGCAGGCGATGCCCTCCCAGCACCAAAGGGGCTCTCTGGATTTCCAGTGAAGGCTGCGGTGCCAGCACGACCTGCAACGGCCACCTCTGCACAAGGCACCCTTCCTCTGCAGAAACACGGGGGGTTCA